>NC_052051.1:89818585-90116699 GCF_903992535.2 Arvicola amphibius
CAGGAAATGTCAAATAGCATATCATCTTTTGTATGTGTTTCTGTGTGTAGTATGTTCTTTATCTAATAAGGAATGTTGGCACAGGAGAATATTAATGCATTAAAATGTCTGTGTAAGTCCAGTGATGTGGATGGACATGCTGTCAGTTCCTGCCATTTTCCCCTCCATAGGCAAAGCCTTATATACATGGATAGATACCAGATTCAGCTAGTTATAGCCTCGCCTATAGCCAAATCCACACACAAACAAATAGATTAAGGGTTGGCTGGGTCCCCAATACTGAATATCCAAATTAAACAGACAAACACATGTAGAGAAGAGAGAGAGAGAAGAGAGAGAGAGAGAGAGAGAGAGAGAGAGAGAGAGAGAGAGAGAGAGAGTTCCTATATGTGGGGCTTTGGATGTATAGAAGGGAGAAACAAAGAGGCCATGACATCCAGCCCTGTGTTTATTCTCAGAGATTTAAACCCTCTCTTTGGTGTTATTTTTGAGAGTACTTATCAGGAACTGATATTCAGCCATAGCTGACTTTCAGTGTAGGGCAGGAAATATTTTGAAGAAACAGCCACTTACCAATTTATGTAAGATTTATGTGTATGTAAGATTTCTCTGTGAGGGGATAACATGATGTACTTGATAGGAACTGGTGTATTCATGTATGCCTATTTGCATGCATGCATGCTAGTGTCTGTGTTTGTTTGTGTGTGTTTATGAGAGAGAGAGAAAGAGAGAGAGAGAGAGAGAGAGAGAGAGAGATCATTCTAAACTATGTAAGATTGATTTGTATGCATGTTTTTTTCTGTGAGAGGATAACATGAAGAATCTGATATGTACGGGTGTTTTCATGAATGTGTGTATGAGCATGCATCCAAGTGTCTGTGTGTGTGTGTGTGTGTGTGTGTGTGTTTGTGTTTGTCTGTGATGCATGTACTCTGTTGATGTGTGCTTTTGTTGTTAGGTAGGAAAAACCTCACTTACATATCACCACCCATGTATCTACTGTGTTAGTGTCTATAGAATAGGGCTCTCTGGAAGTACCTTGTTCCAAATCATGCATTGGGTGGTGGTGGACATACCAGTTGGCATATCTTGCATGGCATGACACTTAGCCCTATGTGGAAGAAGACTTTATTTGTAAGGAAATGGTAAATGTAGCAGAACCTGGCATCAGGATCTGGCCAGTATCTGGGGGGCAGATATGGATGAAGGCAGACCTACTGGACCTGACTCCAAGATCTCTTTCTCTTGTTCCAAGTTTCTTTTGTTTCCCTCTTCTCCTCCCCTCTCCTCCCTTCTGCTTTCCTCCCCTCTGCTTTCCTTCCCTCCACTTTCCTTCCTTCTCTCCTCTCCTCTCCTGTACTCTCCTCCCTCCCATCTTCTGTCTTCTCCTCCCCTTCCCTTTCCTCCTCTCTCCTCTCCTCTCCTCTCCTCTCCTCTCCTCTCCTCTCCTCTCCTCTCCTCTCCTCTCCTCTCCTCTCCTCTCCTCTCCTCTCGTCTCCTCTCCTCTCCTCCATCAACCCTCTCCTCTCCTCCCCTCTTCTCTCTTCTCCTCCCCTTTCTTCTTGTTCCCTCTCCTCCCTATTTCTTTTCTCCCTTCCCCTACTATTCTCTCCTTTTTTGTACCATCCCCTTCCCTCTCCTATCCTTTCCTATACTCTCCTCTCCTCTTATTTTCTCTCCTCTGCTCCTCTCCTCTCCCCTTTCCTCTCCTCCCCCTTCCTTTCCTCCCCTCTACTCTTCTCCCCTCCCATCTCCTCTCCTCTCCTCCCCTTTCCTTTCTTCTCCTCTACTCTCTTCACCTCACATCTCTGCCCTACTCCTCCCCTCTAATCTACCCTATTCTACTCCCCACTCCTCGGACCCCCTTCCCTCTCCTCTCCTCTCTTCTCAGCTATACTCTCCTCCCCTTTTTTCCTCCCCTTTCCTCCCTTCTTGTCTCCTTTCCTCTGTTCCCTCTCCACTCCTCTCATCCCCTCCACTCCCCTCTCCTCTCCAATACTTTCTTCCTCGCCTCCATCATCCTTTCCTTTCCTTTCCTTTCCTTTCCTCTCCTTTCCCCTCTTGTCTTCTCATCCCCCATCCCCTCCATTCCCCTCTCCACCCCTCTTCTCCACTCACATCTCCCCATTTCCCGTGCTTCCCTCTCCTCCTCTCCCCTCTCCTGGCATGTCCATCCCTCTCCCTCCCTCTCCTCTATTCACATCACCTACACACCACTTTTCTCCTCCTCACTCCTCTCTTCTCCTTCCCTGCCCTCCACACTCTTCTCCTTCCCTCTCCTTCCCTCCCCTCTTCTTACCTCCCTTCTCCCCTCCTTCCATCTCCCTGTTCTCTTCTCATTTCATCCCTTCTTGTCCCCTATCCTCTCATACCTTCTCTTCCCCTCTCCTTTCCTCTTCTTTCTTCTCTTCTGCTCTCCTATCTTCTCCTCCACTCTCTGCTTCTCCTGTCTCTTCCCCTCTCTTCTCCACTCATCTCTTCTCCTCTCTTCTCCTCTCCTATACTCCACTCTCCTTTCTTCACCTCCTTTCTTCACCCTCTCTACTTCCCTCCTCTCTACTTCCCTCTCTTCCCCTCTCCCCCTCAACTCCCCTCTCCTCTCCTCCTCGCTCCAACCTCCCCTTCTGTCTTCTCCCCTCTCTTCTCCTCCTGTCCCCTCTCCCCCTCCCCTTCCCTCTCTTCTACTCCTCTCTCCACTCCCCATCCCCTTCCCTCTCCTCCCCTCTTGTCCTTTCTCTTCTTCTCCTCTCCCTTCTACTCTGCTCTCCTCTCCTCCCTTACCCACCTCTCATCTCTTCTCTCTTCTCCACTCTCCCTTCCCCTCCCCTCTCAACTCTCCTCTCCCACCTCTTTTTCTGTCTCTCACCAGCATGTGTTTGTGTGTGTAACATGGATTTTCAGAATTGGGAGCACAGCAGGTCCTGAATCTCTTTGTGTGTGTGTTGGATTTGGATATAGCAGAGGATATAACTAACTTAATCTGATCTGTGTCCATGTATGTGTGTGTGAAGCTTTGCCTTTAGAAGCAAAAAAGGCAGGAACTGTCAAATAGCATATCATCTTTTGTATGTGTTTCTGTGTGTAGTATGTTCTTTATCTAATAAGGAATGTTGGCACAGGAGAATATTAATGCATTAAAATGTCCGTGTAAGTCCAGTGATGTATATGAACATGCTGTAAGTTCCTGCCATTTTACCCTCCATAGGCAAAGCATTATATACATGGATAGATACCAGATTCAGCTAGTTATAACTTCCCCTATGGCCAAATCCACACACAGACAAATAGATTAAGGGCTGGCTGGGTCCCCAGTCCTGAATATTCAAATTAGACAAAAAAACACAAGCGGAAAAGAGAGAGAGAGAGAGAGAGAGAGAGAGAGAGAGAGAGAGAGAGAGAGAGAGAGAGACAGACAGACACAGAGAGAGACAGAGACAGAGATGGAGATAGAGATAGAGACAGAGAAGAGGATTTAGGCACAAAAGATCCCGAGAACAAGAGAGACACAGCTTGGCCTGATCTTGCTGTATGCAGACTGGTGTCAGGTGTTGAGTAGGATCCCTCTGTGCTCATACTGAGGTGTGTGTGTTGGGAAGCATGGTGGCGTGCAACAGGGGTTTACAAATTAGTATATGTAATATTGCGGTTAGCAGTAGCTTACACAAACCTAGAATTGTATGTGGATTTTGCAAGGGAGAATGGTATTCACATGAATTTCTTGGTATCAGGCTCCATTGGTCTATATCTCCTACACACACTGCTATATATCAAGCCTGTTTATGTGCCTTCTCTGTATTCTGATTCCTGAATGTGCTGCTTGATGTCAGTCCCTGAAGAACTCCTAACCATTCACCCTGCATTCACTGCTGCAAACTAAATTACCCTGTAATTCACAATGCATTTGAAGTTATGAACTATGCAGCACACTCTCTGACCAAGTGACAAGGGGGTGCAGTTTCTGTCTAGTAGCAGTAGGAAGTGACTTGTAGGTGGGGTGGGAGGGTGTTCTAATTGAATTTTATATACAGTATGTTTGGCTTCATGGTTGGGTTCCTGAAAGGCCTGATGTGGAAGAAATCATATAGGGCAGTTGGAAAACTGGTATTCAGCTGGTTCTAATACCTCCCAATGCATTGAGATGGTGTGAGGACAGGCAATGTCGAACAGTGGCAATTACTAGCAATGCTGTTTAGCACAGCAGATGGGAGGGGACATGTGTGGAGGATCTTTACTACTACTGGTGTGGGAGTTGATGAGGAAGGAACATCCTGAACTGCCATAGTAATGTATATGGATGACAATATATGAGTGTATGGGTAAGAAAAGTGTCAGGTAAGGGCTGATAGCTAAATGGATATGTGGATTGGATGCTGTGGTTGTCCATCAAGGTCTGATACCTAGCTGTTTGGGGATATATGTGGGATGTCATCACAGCCTGGTTCCGTGTATTCATTGTGAGGCAGCAAGGGTGGTGTGGTCTGCATGGGTTGACATCTAACATTGAGAGTGGAGCAGTGCTGGGGAGTGTGCAGCGCTAGGCTCTCTGGCTTCCAGTAACAGCATGGAGACTCATGAGTTCAAGCAAGTCTTACATCTGTGCTATGCTCAGCATCCCTCTTCTCCTGGGATGAGGTGTTGAGAGTCAAGAGTATAATTGACTGTAAGAGGGAGAAATGAGCCCCCAGGTTTGGAGAGTCTTCATTCTGCTTCTTTACCATATCTTCATGCAGTAATGTTGAGGGTCACAAAGGTGTACGAGTGATGAGCAGAACACATCTGGTTGTCACCCTGGACATTCCTTCCTGCTGCATAGCACTGAACCATCATCTTGTCTTAGAACAGGTAATTGTTGTCTGCTGGGCTGTGACAACCGTGTCCAGGCTTTCACTAGATGTCCTATGATATAGTCTCTCTCAGCCATGCTTGTATTTTCTTAGCTAATGTCATTAAACTCGTGTGGCCAGACTTCATCTTCTGTGCCATGTCTGTCTTCTCCCTTAAGAGGCTGAAACTTATATAGATCTCTTCGGCATCTCTTACATGAAGTTTGTAGTGTTTGCATAGGGGTCATCTGTGATAGTTGAATTTGTGTTCAGTTTTCTAATGGGTTCCTTATTGTTTACCTTTGTATACTTGCAGACTTTTGTGGACAGATCATTTTCTGCCTTGATTTCCCATGTTGCCCCTGCCAAAATCAGCTGATGTGATGTAGGTGTGTCTCTTACTGGCATTTGTGTTTGAATCCATGTTTCCATCTCTGTTTCTTTCCTCTTCAATTCTGTGGAAATATGAGAATTTGTGTGAAGGCATGGAATCAGAAATGCAGGGTCTGAAGGAGTCGCTCCTGTCCTCTGCCATCACTTTTAGGATTAGACCCAGTTGGATGTTACATTTAGTGCTTGGGGAGCAGATTGACATTTTTCAAATATATATGAGAAAAGATCTGTCAGCTGAACAACAGTGAAAAGAGTGGAGAAACATGGGTCTCTGAGAGTTTATAGAGTCTTTTGAATTCCTCTTAGAGAAAATAAATCTTCTATTTGCTAATTGGTGTAAATTCTGCAGGAAACCTACTTTGGAACTTTGGTATTTTTTGTTTGTGTATTGTCTCTTTCCAACACCAGTAGGAAACTTTATTAGTGACTGACGCCAAGTGCACCATCTTCATGTGATTGGTGGCCTGAGAGAAGGTCCAAGGACACTACCCTTTTCAGAAACTCCAGTTCAGAGGCTGTGCACACATGCACTCATGTGTCCCAAGGCTCTGTAGTGGGAAGTTCTTTCTCTGCTCAGGTAGTTTTCCAGGGTCATCTCAGAAGGCATAGGTGACATTTTTACACTATCAAAATACACACAGCATGAATGTACGCTGGAGATTCAAAGGTAACATACATTGGACGGCTTTCCTAGGGGATCCTTCTGCGATCCTCAGATCTTGATGAGAACTGGAGCAGGGTCTGAAGCTGGATGCTGGCACATGAGCCATCTCACTGCCCTGCACAGGATGTCCTCCTGAAGCTGTGTAGAACTTCTGAGCTTTCCCGACCTCGGAGATGACCTTTTCCATCACCGACACCAGTGTTGAGTGTGCAAGTCCTCGGGTTAGGAATCCTCTGGGTCATGATTCAGGATGTGGCCATGCAGCTACAAGAGAAGGAATATTGTAGATCAGTGAGGAAACTGGCTGAGAGTTCCACATCCACAGGCACAAGATCTGTGGACTTGACAGATAATGGCAGGTTTACTTTATGAAATTCAGGGACTAAAGAGGCAGGTATAATGCTCATTGTCGTCCAGGGTAACCTTCCCTAGGCCAACATCATTAGGGTTTCATCAGGGGCATCAGAGGGCAGGTAGTGCTTCCTCATGGCAGGCCTGCAACTTTTCAGAAATCAGGGTCTGGGAACAAAGGAGGAAAAGCATTTTCCCACCAACATGTCTAAACATAGGCACTCTGCTTCCTGCACCTCATCTCACGTCCTCTTGTCTATATTAGACAGGATACATACTTGGTGAAAATGAGCTTCCACAAAAGATGATGTCCCAAAGAACCTGCAGATAATAGAAAAGGGTGATCAACAAGACATCTGGAGTTAACTTGGGGAACTCCATGTGACCCACCTGTACCAGACTGTTCATTGTGTCTGTGTCAAGAGGCCAGTGGGTGTACTTTAAGCATTATGCCAACCAAATATGTATGTCCAAAAAAGCATCTAAGGACTCAGGTTTGTGCTCAGTGAGGACGACACCTGTGGACAGCTTTGGGATGAAGTGTGTGAAGTTCCTCCTTCAAGTAGCTGGTAATCATGGACCCTGCCCATGCTCCATCTAACAGGGAGGTGGTAAAGGAGGGAAGTAATGGTTCTGGGGTTCTGAAACTCAGCTGATTTCTGTTCTCTCAGGTCAAAGGCTAAAGATAGCAACTTGCTTTAGTATCAGGGAAAGTCCTCATTAGTACAAAGGCAAATATCAAAATAAACATCACAACTGATCATTCTGAGATTTGCCTTTGTAGAGTCTGTCATGTGAGTCTGGAGCCCATGATTCTCATTGGTTGTATCTCCTGGGTTTCACTGACCTGGCTACAGCACCCAAGTCTCCCTTTCCCAGGCACTGCATTCAGTAAAGTATATCATGAATGATACTTGCCTTAGTAATCCCCCACTGATGCACAGCAGTCATGGCCACATAAGCAAGTAGATCTGTCACTCCAGTCTGGTTTTCCTTGCAAGGGTGCGTGCACTCTCATTCTCATGGTTCTTCAACACAGTACAGACTAAGCATCTTGCCAGTTGTTTTCCATACAGGGGTAAGATGGTGTTCACTCGTTATACACAAACTGTTCCTCCATAAGAGTGAGGGGACAGAGAGAAAAATGATGAGCTACTTGCCACAATTTATCTCAAGATCACGTTGAATACATGTCTCTGTTGTCTGTCTTTTTACCTTTGTTTTCTGCATCATGACCACATTACTTAGAGTTGAAAACGGTTCACATTGGCAGCCTCATGCTTACCCATCTGTGGATCAGTGTCAAGGATAAACCACATCACAGATACCTCTCCAATACAACAGGATGAAAATTAGTGGTCTCAGTGATGCCTTCAGGCATGAGACCCACAGATAAGCCCTGGCATTCAGTCCCTTCTGAGTGGTCACTCTTCATTACATCATTGGTTCTGCATGAAGCATGTCCACGACAACACCAATGCAACTTTCAAAAGGGGATCCTAGGAGAATGCTTCTAATCTACAGTCACAAGTTTCTGTCTAGGTCTGACCCTCTGACCCCTGATGTGAGATCTAACCAAAAAGTAGTTCCATGACTGAAGACTAAGTCATGGGTCCTCTGTACTCCAGGAAAATCAAGCAATATTTACCTTGCAAACTGGAGCAACATTCCAGAATTCCTTTTATGGTGGTACACATTTCTTCCTGCTTGCTGTCACTTTCCTGTTAAGAGAAGAATGTTGTTCTGGCAAGCACCCCACAATAAGGGCCCCTTCACCAACAGCTGGACTGAACCAGCATGCAGTGGGAGTGTCTCCAGTGAAAAGAGGGAAATGGATACAGGCCCCCGGCAAACACATCAAAAGGGAGGGGAGGGCAGGGAGGAGCAGATTCACCTCTGTCCAGTGTGAAAATCATCTCCGTTGGACTTGACCTTGAAGAGAAAGACAGATGAATGAGTATTGATGTTGTTTATCATAGAAGACTGGCCCATTGGGGCTTCTAATTCAAGGGCATCTTTGGGGGGTAATTGTGGCACAGAGCTGCTCTCTGAGAAGGATGCTATTGAAAGTCAACCATTGGACATACCTCCTTTTAACAATGGTTTTCTGTGGAGAACCCAGTGGTAGATGAAGGCTTACCATCTCTTGTGCTGGACTTCTCTGTTGGAGTACAGGACACTCTGTCAACTGGACTTTCTTCACGGCTCCCAATTTGGCTATCTCTGTCTCGCCAAGAAAACTGCCAACCGAATGTCTCATCCTATACAGTGACTCAATATGTAAAATGGTAATGACATATGGAAGGCACAGTCTTATGAACTTTGAAATATATACTTCAGAGTCTTGACTCATTTCCTTCTGGATCATCTGTTTGCCGTTGGCTCTTCTTCTCATACTCTTTCCTGGTCTTTTTAGTTTTCTTCCCTCAAAGCCATTGATGCTCTATAATTCTTTCTTCCTTTACCCAACACTACTTCTGGCTGCCTCTACAGCCTCTACTTCTCATCTACTATAGTCTATTTTAGCTTAAACAATTCGGGTTAAAGGTGGTGGTGGTGGTGCTTTGAAGAGTTGATTTTGAAATAAGATTTCCTAATTTACCTACCCTAACTATCATGTGATGGTCACAAAGGAAATTAGAAGACATATAGATTAATAAACACTGACGTGCATCTTGGGCACCCCATTTAGCTGTGTGTGTGCACCTGCAATGCTCTCTCCTTCCAGTGGTGCCTCCTCCTTCTGAGAAACATGGCTTTTTCGTGAGAGTGGTAGACAGCAGCACAGAAATCTCACACAATTTCCAATTCTCTTCTTAACCCTCTTCCAGCCTTTGGACAGACTGCTGGCAGAGGCTGCACTTACATCTTCAGGAAGGACACCTTTAAAGTTGTTCTTGGACGTTGTCTGAAGGGAAATTCTATGAGTTACATGGGTTTCAATGATGCTCATACCCTCAGGTGTCTCCCTTTCCTTCCTTACAGAGGGTGTACTCTGAGCATCTGAGCTATTCTTCGGGGTGCTCACTTCCTGGTGTGCCTCACAGGACAAATACTTTGCAGAAGAAATGCACTCAGAGAATGGGCATCTTGAGGACAACTCATTGCAAACCATGCTACCTACTGCCAAACATCTGCTCTGGAGAGGAGTAAGCTCAGGAGCACACACGGGTACTGGTTGGGGAGGGATGTCCTCCTCCAGCAGGCAGCACAAGGGGGCAGGCATGCTCGGGCTTCTGCTCTCCTGCTTGCTTGAACAATTCTCATCACGCCCCTGATGTTCAGCCAGCAGGGCGAAGGTGGGAATGGCAGGCACACTCACTCTCCTCTTAGGAGGAAGGGAAGTGAGAGCACCTGGTGATGATGCAGCCACACAGGCCTGCAAGGACTTAGTGGCAGATTTAGTGTGGTCCTGGGCTGACTCATGGTTTAAAATTAGGTATGTGGCCATGATGTTATTGAATTTTTTCTCACGTAGGCAATCACTAATAGCCTTGGGATGGTAGCCCATACCCCACATAGCCAGCACAATGCTGGGATTTGGTTTGTTACAGAATGACTCTGAGGATGATGGGAGTTTCCAAAATTCTTCCCCGTCTTTGATCCACTGGT
Organism: Arvicola amphibius; assembly: GCF_903992535.2. Classification (NCBI taxonomy): domain Eukaryota; kingdom Metazoa; phylum Chordata; class Mammalia; order Rodentia; family Cricetidae; genus Arvicola; species Arvicola amphibius. Next base: position 89,828,429 of record NC_052051.1, read on the forward strand.
GCTGCCTAATGTCACATATTGTGGGCCTCTGCTCAGGGTTCACGGTGAACAAGTGCACAATGAGTTGCACAAGCAAAAGGTTTTGAGAAAGTGTGTAAGGAATGTAGTACGTGGGATTCAGCATCTCCTCCTTCATGTCTGGATAGGTCCTTGATTTAAAAGGGAACTTCGCTGTCAACACTGCATATAAAACCACTGCCATGCTCCAGATGTCAAGAGCCCTTGCATCATACTCTGTGTCATCGAATAGCTCTGGAGCACAATATTCAACTGTGCCACAGAATCCCTTGCACCTCTGCCCAGAGCTGACTCTGATGGCCAGGCCAAAGTCACACAGTTTGATGTTTCCTTTGCCATCAAGCAGGATGTTATCTAGCTTGATGTCCCTGTGTGCGATGTCATTATCGTGGCAGTAGTGCACTGCACACACAATCTGGCAGAAGATGTGTTGGGCCTCTTTCTGCTGAAGAGGGCCACCCTCCTCAATGAGTGTGACGAGATCGCCATGAGCAGCAAACTCCAACACCATATAGGTGTGGTCTTTGCTGTCGATGACGTGGAAGAGCTTTATTATATACGGGTGGTCTAGTTCTTTCATGATGTTGAGCTCTTTCCTATTGTTACCGTCACTGTCCTCACCATTCGCAAGGATTTTAACTGCGACTTTCATATTTGTGAGGAGATGGCAAGCTAACTTCACCTCAGCAAAGCCCCCTTTGCCGAGGTTATTTAGTATGATGTAGTGATCTGTAAGTGTCTCCTCTTCATAGGTGCTGGCATTCAGGGCCAGCTGCATGGTCTCCTCCTCTCTGGTCTTGCTAGGAAGGTTCTTGATCATTTCCATGCCAGCGCCAACTGAGAAAATCAGATTAAAAACCATGAGAAGTAAGTCAAAGGTAAAGTTTTTAGCTTATGTTTCTTCATGGACAAGTGTGACAGATGTGAACAACCTTACAAGATTCTAATGTAATCCTTTAGCAGACTATGCCATCAAATTTACCTATTTCTCCTGTCCCCAAATTGTATATTTTACTCTGAGATAACTTGGTGAATATAGTGATATCACTGTTGTCGACACCATAAGGAAAATTGTTCTTCAAATAATGTGGAATACCATTTGTGTTAGTCACTTGCTCTCATGGAAACTCAAGTATAAAACATTTTTTTTCAGAAATCTATGATATCAATCATAAGTTTTAAATTATTTGTACATTTATAACTGGTTTTGAATCTTTAAGTTTCTAATCTTTCAATAATTTTGAAGGTTTTATACATGATCATTCAACTTACATTATTATGTTCTCCTTTTTTAAGATCTGAAAATGTTACTTTGAGGGCAGGTGTAACAAGTGTGATGTTTCCTGATAACATATGAATGAAGCCAATGTCCCAAGGTTTTTCTATTTTCTATATAGAGATATAACCAAAAGCCTGCTTAGGAGTCGATAATGTCAACAAGTTCTCAGTCGAATTCCTCGAGTTTTTTAGTACTATTTTTACCTATTTTTACACAGTAATGTGAATTTTTTATTCTGCTCTCATGTTCTACCATGACTTGAGTATCCACACTCTCACCTGCTCCATGCTCTCCCATCTCTTCCACCAGATTTACCTTCCTACCATCTCCCCTCAGGAAAGGGCAGGCCTCCCAGGAACATCAATGAAAGAGAGCATCATATGCTTCTATAAAACTTTACACGTACTATCATATCAAGGCTGAACTAAAAACCAAGAAGGAAGAAAAAGAACCATAGGTAGACTGAAGAGTTAGCGACCATCTTTCCCACTGTTAGGAATTCCACAGTAACATCATGGTTATGGGAAATAACATATACACACAGGATCTAGGTAAGATCCCTGCCTCACAGGCTCCCTGATCTCTTTGAGCCACTATGAGCACCAGTCAAGTGATTTTGTAGGCTGGGTATCCATGGTGCCCCTGACTACCCTGGTGCTCTGATCCTTCATTTGGAAGTATTTTGGAAACCTATGCTCTCATGAATTGTGAAACTGGAGTAAATCAAAAGTCTTTAAACATGTGTAACCTCTCTGAAATCAAAAGTTAGTATGTAAAATCCTACGTAGATTAGTAATAAGCATGATAGTTCAATATACTAGGGAATAAATCCCAAGAAAATCATTTGGGTTCATTGACATAATTGGATTCTTTTTCATACCAGAAAATCAGCCCCATGAAAACCACAATGCTCACCTCTGTTGCTATGATGCAATGTTATTGTTAAGCACTATTGCTGAATACAATACTCATGTATATCAACAAACATGGAGTTGTTGACTGGTGCTTCAACTGGTAGAACACACTCACCCCTGCTGACTGACACTCATGATACAGAAATGTATTCTGCATGCCACTGAAGAAAAAAGATAATAATCATCATCCAACTACAACAGTGACCCACTTGCACAATGGACTGATGCATTATTGGAATAAGTACAATGTCAGTAACCAGTCAGTTTTTGATTATATTTAAGGCCCCTCCAGGAGATGGACACCATTACTGACACTGCTCACATGGGCAAGAAACTGAGTGGAAAGGTCATAGGCTACAGGAAAACCTGCTACTATGATTTTGCTAGAGCAGTACAGTGAACAAAATGATTTTTGTTGACATACTGCTACACAAAAAGATCAATGTCTTAAACAGCACACAGCAGTTCAGCCATTTCTAGTGAGAGATATATCTAACTCCGAGTCTTATAGCAATGTACAGGAGTGTGAGGTTTTGTAATACTTAATCCTAGGTGGAAAGCTTCATGAAAACCTTCCCTCAATTTTCAGGGGAGAAGTCAGACGTCAGTAGTCAGAAGAGAAGGCAGAGAGATACTCACGACCAGATGTAATAGAAGATTAAAAGAAAACAAGGAAATTGATGAGCACATGAACTGAGAGAAATTGCAGCAATACACACAAGCATACAAAGGTTCAAGTCAGATGGGGGCGCTGTCATTGAAAATGAGAAGTAGAAATAGGGTCTCATCCCCAAACAGGAAAACATCAGCATTTGTTTCCTGATGGCAAAGAAGGAACAGTTTCCTCCAATGGATTCTTACTGGGTAAATTGACCACTCCTCTTGGTAGGATACATGTGTTGGAATCATTGTCAAACAAAAAACCAACTTAATAGAAATGTGGTAGACTTTTGTGCTCATTGTCCTTTTCTGTGGACATTTTTAGGTCTTAATTCCTTATTTAAATTTTTCTTTCCTTTTTTATAATTGAAAGTCTGTAACCCAAGGCGATATGGGAAAACAGGAGGGTGTTGAAGAAAACTGGGAAGGGGAAAATGATCAAAATACATTACAGAGAAAACTTTCAATGATAAAATGTTAAGAAAATAACAGACTGGTATGAATTCTCTCATGTATGGATGATACCTGACTTTCAAAAAGAATTAACACTAACATTTTTCAAAATATTCAAAAAGGAACAAGAAGGAGACCATTTCCAACATGTCCTAGATAGCCTTCAGTAGCCTACTACAAGACCTGGTGAGCTGAGCTTTCTTCCCTTGATCCCACATGTTGGAAATAATACCCTGACTTCCATCCACAAATTTTCTTTGGACTTTCATAGGTGTGTGTTGTAATACACTTGTAGATAAATAAGTAAATAGAAGAAAATAATCTAAATATAAAATAAAAAGAAATTACAAGCCAGCAGTCTGTGAACTTAGACATGAGAATCCTTATTAAAAGACCTTGAAATTTTCCTGCAAGTTCAACAGCACACAAAAACGGCTATATTCATGCTCAAGCTCAGTTCATTATTGAAGAACAGAAAGACAATTGTAACAGAAAGGTCACAAATCAACATTTGAAGAGGATACAGTTTACAATACGCATAGCTCCAAAAATCAAATTTAATCAATTTCCCGAAAACAGCTGCAAATGCAGATGACTTTGCTATTTTTGACATGCCTGACACAAAATATAAATTTTGAGGGACCCTAAAACATGCCACCGAGGACACAGAAGAGAACTGTGGTCAACCTGGGGAAGTCCACGGTTTAGGGACCTGGGTGTCTCAGATGGCACAGACTCTTTTGACAAATGAGTGATGAACAGAGTCCTATGTTACTCAAAATCCAGCCTTGGGATCCTCATTAGTCAAGCAGTAGGAAAAAGTACTGGTGGCCAAATCCCCACTTCAAAGTTTTGACAAACGAAGAGAACAGTTTGGGTCCCATTAAAGCAAAAGCGCCTTGAAAGACAGCAGTCAATCAGGCTATACCTGGTGTTGTTTGAGTAGATCAGAAGCACCTCCTCCAAATTCGCGGGTTCATACACTCTATGTAGGTATTGCCTCTGTCACTGGTGTCCTCGAAGTGAAAGCTCTGCCTTCAACCTTCCAGGTCTAGCACCAACTGTCTGTTAGTTTTGCTCGAGCTTTGCACCTGCATCTTGATCTGTGACCTGATTGGTAACATGTACACATCTGAGCCAATCAGATTGGATAGACAATCGTGACTCTCTCATTGGTCAGGTTAAAATCACATCACTCGCGTGTGCACGAGAATGCTTGGTAAGACACTTTGAACGTGGGGTCCTGTGAGAACAGGATCAGAGCAGAAGGCTTTGGTAATTTTTGTGTGTGTGTTTGTCTTTTGTGTAGGGACATCCCAGCTAGCCAGCATCACCCCCACACTTCTTCCTTTTGAGGATTGCCTTCCAGTTGTTAAAATAGACTTGGTTTCTGAAGGTGGGATTTATGTTTAGTCTTTTTCTTGTCTTTCCTTAGTGAAAGGATCATTAGGCTGTATTTGTACACTGTTGTCTTTTGAACACCCATAAATGCAACATTACCAGTACCCCAGGAATTCCTGTATTCAAATAAATAATAACCTATAATGAAAAGTCAGGCTCACTTAAAAATCCAGCATCCGTGTCTTGAGTGCAGGTAGATGTTTCTCTAAGAGCCCCCTCCCTTTTTTAATCCAGTGTTTTGAGCTATGTAAAAACCTTTACTTTATAAACTCAAAAGTTACATCATCAACTAGTCTTGGCTTATTATACTGATACTGGTCATAAATAGCCTAAAATTAAAGTAATACTAATCATGACCATATCGAACCATTATTTTCCTAGCTGACTTTCCTCATTTCTTGCACTCATTTTGTTATGGGACATTTTAATTAAAAATAATCTATTTCTCAGTTGTAGCAAATTCTACAATTTATTCTATAATTTGTGTGTTTTCTAGTACATTGAGGAAACAGAGTCATTTTCTTGGTGAACTTGTCTTCAAACCTGAATGTATTTTGTACATTTCTTCAATATTAGTGCTCAGTCTGAAACGAGGTTTTAAGACCTGTTGGTTTTCATGTGTTGTTTTTAGAATGTCGTTCATAAAGAATTTATGTAATTCTCTCCTTCTAACTTGCTTCATTTTTGTGACAAGATATGATACCTATGTGTGTATTTGTGTGTTTACCTGTGTATATGTGTCTTTGAATGTGTGTGTGTGATACAGAGAGAAAGAGAGAGGGGGGAGAGGAGAGAGAGATAGGGAGAGAATTCATATATATGGGCCATTAATGTAGGGCAGAAAGAAACAGAGGCCCTGAACCTAGCCCTGTGTGTATTTTCAGCACTATATACCATAGGTTTGGTTGTGTATTCAAAGTAAATTATCAGGAAGAGATACTTAGGCATAGGTGACTTTCATTGTAAGGGGGAAAATACATTGAAAGTCTTGCTACCTACCAGTTTATGTCTATGTAAGTTTGTCTGTAAGGGGTAACAGGCAGAACATGATACATTCTAGTGTGTTTGTGTGTGTTTGTGTGTGTGTGTGTGCATGTAGGTAATTGTGTGTGTGTGTTCATGGGTGCTCCAGTTGTTATGGAGGGAGGACTTCACATAACATTACCACCCATGTATGTGTGTCAGCGGTTATGGAAGAGGGGATTCTGAGCAGTACCTGGTACCAAACTATGCATGTGGTGGTTGTGGTTATAAGGTTGTGAAGATCTTTAAGTCATGACTCTTAGCCCTGCTTGAAAGGCTTTGGTTGTAAGGAATAGTAAATGTAGCGGTACCTGGCATCATGGTCTTGTGTGTGTGTATAGCAGCCTTTGACTATGAGTGAGGGGACACCTACTGGACCCGACACCAACCTCTCTCTTTCTTGGTCTCAAGAACTTTGTTGCTACATATTCTGTCTCTGTCTCTGTGTGCGTGTGTCTGTCTGGTTTTTTTTTTTTTGTGTGTGTGTGTGTGTGTGTCTATCTTCTTCTTGTGCATATTTGTGTGTGTTGTTAGATGAGTCTGGGTTTGGAACTCAGCAGGCTCTCACATGTATTTGTGTGTGTATCTGTTTGTGAATTTGGCTGAAGAAGAGGTGATAACTAAATGTGATCCCTCTCCATGTATGTGTGTGGGGAGTGTTACCCGTGGATGGGAAAAAGTCCCATGTGTAAACGAAATTACACATACTTGATTTTCTCTCTGTGTGTTTGTGTTTATTTTCATGCTTTTTTTGACAGACTGAGTGCACCTAAAATGACCTAACACCATCCATGGGTGTAAGTGTGGCCTTTGCTGTAGCAGAGATCTACCTAATATAATGTAACACCTAGTCATGCATTTATACGTGGACCTTTGCATTTGTGAAAGTCTTACTGAGGATGAATTGACACACAGCCATGCATGGGACCTTTGACAATAGGAGCTTATGCCTTGCATTCCTGACAGTTAGTGTGAGTAGTGTGGGTCTTTTGGACATGGTGCCTAGTCATATGTGAGTCTCTCTCTCTCTCTCTCTCTCTCTCTCTCTCTCTCTCTCTCTCTCTCTCTCTGTGTGTGTGTCGGGGGGGGGCTGTTTCAATAGAAAATTTGGTATCTAATTATGGTCTAATTGGTATCTAGTAATGGTCTTAGTCATGTATGAAGAGCTTTTTGTATAAAGAAAGGGCTACCCAGCAATTCCTGCAACCTACTCTTGTATGTTCATTATTACATTTGTTTCTCACAATGTGAGCCTGTGTATTGTCTGTGAATATGTGTGTTTGTGTATAAATACATTTCATTTTGAAAAACTGTGTTTGTATGTAAATAATAAAATTCATTCTATTTTAGATGTAGGTGCAGAGATGTGTGGGTACATGTTAGTTCCTGACTTTTTCCCCTCCGTTGGAAATACACACACACACACACACACACACACACACAGACACACACATGCATGGATAAGATTTAGATTCTGCTAGTTATAAACTGCACAATAGACAAATTAACAGACACACACATAGAAAAACAGACAAACACACACACATACACAAAGGGTTTGTGAGTTGCCAAACCTGAGTAGTCCAATTATACACACAAACACACCCAAAAAACGGACAGAGAGACAGACAGACAGATACACACACACACAGACACACACACACACAGACACACACACACACACAGAGAGGTGGGGTGGGGCTTTGATTATAGACCAGAGAGAAACAAAGAGGCTCTGACACCTAGTCCTGTGTGTATATTCAGGGCCTTATACCATGGGTTTAGTTGTACATGCAAGGATACTCATCAGGAAATGATACTTAGCTATAAGTGACCTTCAGTGAAGGCTAAGAGATACATAGAAGGATGACACCTACCAATTTATGTGTGTGTAATCTTTGTCTATGGGATGACAACTTTCTGAACCTGATAAATTCTAGTGCCTTCATGTATACCTATGTGCAAGCCTGCATGCATTTCAATGTGGGTGTTTTATTTATGGATACTTTAGTTGTTAGGGAGGGAACTCCTCAAATGATCTATCATCACCTATGTGTGTATTTGTATCAGTGGCTATAGAGGGGATACTGAGAAATACCTTAAACCAAACCATGCTTTGGGTGGTTGTATTTGTAAGTTTGGAAGACTTTCCAAGACAAGAAATCGAGTTCTGTTTGTAATGCTTCGGTTATAAGGAAATGGGAAATGAAGCAAAACCTGGCACATGGTCGGGGATGAGTTTGTGAGGGGCTATATAAGAAAATGTGTATTCCAGATACAGCAGGACTGATGAGCACGTGAGCTCACAGAGGCAGTAGCTGTACAGAGGAGCACACAAGAGGTCAATTCAGGTGGTGGTTCTGTCATTGAAAAGAAGAAGTGGAAGTGGAGTTCCATTCCTAACCAAGGACACATCTACAACTTCCTGGAGGCAAAGGAATAATCAGTTTCCTCGAATGGTTACATACAGAGATCTTAGTGACTCCTTTTGCTAGGAACCATGACCTGGAATTATTGGCACTCAGAAAATTAACCCAATAAGAAATGAAGTAGACTTTTGAGTGCATTTTCATTCTTTCAGGATATCTTAAATGTATGTATTGCAAATTTTGACTTTTCTTTTGACTTTTTTTCTTGCAGAAAGAAAGCCAGAATACTATAAAGCAAGGCAGGTTAAAGGCTCTGCATGAGTTGGGTAAGGGTGAAAATGATCAAAAATATACTGCGTAAAAGACTTTTAATGAGGAAACATCAAGAAAAGAGAAGACTGGTATGAATGCATTCATGGATGGATTCTACATGATTTTAAGGAGAGGCAGCACTCATATTCGTCCAACTACTCAATAAGGGAAAAGGGAAGAGACAGTTTCCAACAAGTTCTACAAATCCTCAAGGATCTGACACACAACATAATGACTTGAGCTTCTCCCTTGATCCCAAATCTTTGAAAAACAGCACTGACTTCCAACCATAAGTTTCCTCTGACTTATATATGGGTGTTTGTGACAAATACACAAATAGCAAAATAAATGAATAGAACAAAACAAATATAATGTAAAATAAACAGAAATTATAAACCAGCTGTTTATGGACATAAACATTACAATCCATATTGAAAGTATTTGAAATTGTCCAACAAGTTCGACAACACATAAAGAAGGCCATATTTTTGCAAAAGTTCAGTTCTTTATTGAAGAAAGGAAGAACGATTCTAACATGAAAGTTGACAATTAAATCATATGAAAAGAATACAGAATAAAAAACCTTTAGGTCCAATAATGAAACTTAATAATTTTTTCAGAAAACATATGCAAATAAAGATGACTTTATTATGTGTTACCTGTCAAACTTAAAATGTAAATTTTGAGGGAACATTAAGAAGGGCCACTGAGGACGAGGACATAGAATAGGAGGACAGCATCTCCATGGGATGGCCCACAGGGTTCTGGGCAGGTGCTTGGGTGTCTAGCAAGGACAGACTGTTTAGACAAGAATGATGCAGCATTTTATGCTGTTCAGAATGTAGGCGTGGGCTTTTGATTTTTCAGTTAGTAGGAACTAGGGCATGTAGCCTAGTCCTCACCCCAAAAGTGGTTTTGAAAACAAAGAAAGCATTTTGGGTTCAATGAAAGCAAAATAGTCTTGGAAGAGAGCAGCCAATCAGACTGTACCTGGTGTTGAGTAGATAGAAACATCTCCTCCAAATTCGTGTCTTCATTGACTGTCTATGTGCACTGCCTTTGTAACTGGTGTCCTTGAAGTGAAAGCTCTGCTTTCAACCTCACGGGACTGACACCGATTGTCACTTAGACACCTAACTTGTATTGTGCATCCTGACCTAAGGCCTGATTCGTCACATGTACAGAACTAACAAATCAGATTGGCTCAGCAATCTGGATGACCTCTTTGTTCAGGGTATCTCAGGTGACTTGTGTCTGCTCTACAATGCTTTGACACTCACTTGCACTGCATGTGGGGTCCTGTGAGAGCAGGGTTACTGCAGAAGGCTTTGCTTCTTTGTTCCTTTTTGGAAGGATATCTCAGCTAGGCCATATCACATCCACACTTCTTCCCTTCCAGTCAGTCCTAATAAAAGACTTGACTTATGAAGGTGAGATTCATGTTTGATCTGTTTCTAGTCTGTCCTGCCTGAAAGGGTCCTCAGGCAATATCTGTGAACTGTTGACTTGAGATCGCCCATAAATGGATTATCAATAGGCTCCAAAGATTCCTACCTTTAAAGAGCTAGGATTCTGAAACTAAAAGCAAGGCTCACTTAACATTCCTGCATCCTCCACTTGAATGTGTGCTAATGTTTCCTGAGATTCCCCTTTCTTCTCGAGTATCAGTACTTAGGTCTATGTAAAAGCCTTTACTTTGTAAAATTGAAAGTACATCATCAGCTTGCCATGGTCTATTATACCAACACTGGTCATCAGTAGCTTAAAATCAAAACAATTAAAAACATAACCTATCAAAACCATTATTTTTTGGTCTTTCCTCATTCCTTGCTCTGCTTTTGTGATGTGTCATTTTAATTTAAAAATCCTTGTATCTCCATTTTAGCAAGTTTCAAAATTTATTCTATTCATCTATTTTCTCAATCTTTGGTAAACACTGTCAATCACTTAAAGATTCCTCAAATTTTTGGATGTAGTTTTTCTATGTCATAAGTATTTCTGCTGAACCTGCAACCAGTTCTTTTAATATGTTAGTCTTTATGTGTTTTTTGAGAAGGACACACATAGAGACTTCATCGACATCTCTACTGCCATTTCCTTTCCACCTTCTTGAAAATACTTTCTCTGATCAGCTTCCTTAATAATATTCTGATTCTTGAATTCTATTTGTTTAGAGAATGATTTACTTTCTCCATGATATCTATCTCATCTTTGAAATTCTATTCACCTAGTTAGTGTTGTAGTACATACCTTTATCCCAGTCCTCAGCAGGTGACAGCAATAAGATCCTAAGATTGAGGATATTCTTGGGATACTGACCTACTCTGTTTTCTATTGCTGATAGACATAATGACAAAAACAATGTGGGAATGAAGATTTTATTTGGCTTACATGTTATGATCAATGTCTTTCGCTTAGAGAAATTTGGGCAAGAACTCAATCTGGAGCTGAGGCAGAAAACATAAAGCAAATCTGGCTACTATCTTGCTCAATTTACTTATACTACCTCAGACCAATTTGACGGGGTGACATTACCCACATTGGGTTGGCGTTTCCCACATGATTCAACAAGAAAATGAGTTATTTGACTGGTCATCAGCTGCAAAGTCACAAGCCTACTTTCAGATGCTCAGCATATTAATGTTTTTGTTAGTGAGCTATCTTCCTAGGAAATGCATGGATTAGCAATAGATTATATTGGGTGAGTGAGTCCACATCCAGAAAGACAAATGCTGGAAGTTCTTTACATAGACTGTTCTTAGCTTCCATTCTTCAGATGCGAGTACAAAACATAGAGGAAGAGACAGGGCTACCTGGGGTGAGTGGAAAATTTGATGTATGTGTGTAAGTAAGATTTTGATATAGTGGTGGGGATATTAGTGGGAGCTGAAACCAAACTATGTATGTATTTATAATGCTTTGGATGTGTGGGAGGACTTATGTGGTTGTTGTTAACACAGCCATGTTTGTGTAAGAGGCTGTGGCTACAGGAGAGTGAACAGAGGAATACCAGTATCTCAATTCCTTGGTGGGACTTTGGTTAGAGTGGAGGATACATATAGAAATTCACATCAAATGTGGGCTGAGGCAGGCATTGTGGGTGAGTTTGAACCCAGTAAACATACAGTAGCCACATTTTGGGCAGTTTTCCATGTAGGGAGGAATCAATATGAAGAGCCAGATACATAGAGGTGCAGAAATTTGTGATGTCTTGCCTATAAAGCCTAGACTTGTGTGAGTGTGTGTGTGTGTGTGTGTGTGTGTGTATGTGAGTGCGTGCATGTGTGCATGCGTGTGTGTGTTTGTGTGATGTTATTAAGAATTTTGTCACTGGGTTTGGGGTACTGAGCACTACTGATCAAGTACCCATGTTGGTACATTGAGACCTAGATAATGAAAGGAAGAACCTCTCATGACCTGAGACCTCAGGCAGTGTCTATGATCTGTATAATTTAGGGGAAGACAGCAGGACTAGAAACAGGCCTGAGAGTGGGTCATTAGCTGTAAGGAAGGAGATACCTATTATACCCTGACACATATCCATCTGTGTGGGTGTATGTGTGCTGTGTCTGTATGTGTGTTGAGGGTCTGTGTTTATATGTATGTATATCTAGTGTGATGCTGTATGAGAGGACTATCTTGCAAAATCAGACACATTGTTATATATGCATGCTCTGTGTGCATGTATGTGTGTGTGTGCTCATGTGTGTGGATTGTACTGTAGCTAAGCTGATACTAGCTGGACCTGAACACATCTCCATATGATAAGCTCTATTTATAGGCAAAGTGATGCACAGAGGCACCTGTCACCTGGCTGTAGGGGAGGGTGAACCATTCAGGACCTGCTATACAACCATGTGTATGTAGGTGGAGATTTACCAATACATAGGCAATAGATAGATAACAGAACATGACATGCGCCTTGTATGAATATGGGGATATGGAGCAGGGTGGAACACCTAGTTGTGATCATGTGTGACTTTGGTTGTACTTTGTTTTATGTCCTAGAAACAAATACAGAGACTTGTATGAATATTTTGAACTTTCGCTATAGGAGAGAGTACCTAACAGGATCGCAGAACTAAAGTGTGTAAGGCAGGCAGGAAATACCTAGCTGGTCTTGACTCCAGGTTATGTGTGTAATTTGTGTTTATGAGAAGTGGAACCTCACAGGAGGACATAATGAGATCTGTGTGCATATGTGGATATGTGTCTGTGTGTGTTTCTTTGTGTGTGTATGTATGTGTGTGAGAGGGGAAAGAGAGTGAGAGACTGAGTTCCTATATGTGGGGCATTTGATGTATGGCATGAGAAACAAAGAGGCAATGGCATTTAGCCCCGTGAATATCTCACAGCTTTATACCCTCATATTGATTGTCTTTTCAGGGGTTCTAACAGGAACTGATATTCTGTCATAGGTGACTTTCAGTGTAGGGCAGGAAATACTTAAAAGGAATAGCCACTTACCAATTTATGTAAGATTTATGTGTATGTAAGATTTCTCTGTGAGAGGATAACATGATGTACTTGATAGGAACTGGTGTATTCATGTATGCCTATTTGCATGCATGCATGCTAGTGTCCGTGTTTGTGTTTGTTTGTGTGTGTGTGTGTGTGTGTGTGTGTGTGAGGGAGGGAGAGAGACAGAGAGAGAGAGAGAGAGAGAGAGAGAGAGAGAGAGAGAGAGAGAGAGAGCACATTCTAAACTATGTAAGATTGAGGTGTATGCAAGATTTCTCTTTGAGGGGATAACTTGAAGAATCTGGTATATACTGGTGTTTTCATGCATACATGTGTGCATGCATACATGCAAGTGTCTGTTTGTGTGTATGTGTGTGCATGCCTGCCTTTCTGTGGTGCATATATTGTGTTATGCATGCTTTCGGTGTTATATAGGAAATACCTCAGTTCACCTATCACCACCCATGTGTCTACTGTGGCAGTGTCTATAGAATGTTTGGCAGATCTTGCAGGGCATGACACTTAGCTCTGTGTGGAGGACTTTAGTTGTAAGGAAATGGTAAATGTAGCAGAACCTGGCATCAGGATCTGGCGTGTATCTGGGGGGCCTTGATTATGGGTGAAGGCATACTTACTGACCCTGATACCAAGATCTCTTTATCTTGTTCCAAGGTTCTTTTGTTTCCCTCCTCTCCTCCCTCTCCTCTCCTCTTGTCCCCTCTCTTCTCTTCTCCCTTCCTCTCTCCTCCCCTCCCTTCCCCTCTCCTCCCTTCTCCTCAACTCACATTTCCCCCTTCTCCTCTCCTCCCCTTTCCTCCCCTCTCCTCTCTTCTTCTCCATCTAGCCTCTACTCTCCTACCTGCTCCTCTCTTTCTTTCTTGTCCACTCACATCTCCATTCCTCTGATCCCCACTTTCTCCTCTTCACTACTCCCCTTTCCCCCTCATCTCTCCTCTCCTACCCTCCCTTCCCCTCTCTTCCTCTTCTCTCTTCTTCCCTCCTCTACCCTCTCCTCTCCTTTTCCACCCCTCTTTCTCTCTTTGGAGAAAATAAAGAAAACACAAGCCAATGGAATTAGAGAAGCAGAAATTATGAGAAAACGATCACAAACCACAAACACAAGAGTGAACAACAGAATACAAGAGATGGAAACAGAATCTCAAGCATTGAAGATACAATAGAGGAAATAGACTCGTCAGTCAAAGAAAACATTAAATCTAACAAAAAGCTTAACTCAAAATATCCAGGAAGTATGGGACACCATGAAAAGCCCAAACCTAAGAATAATAGGTATAGAAGAAGGAGAATAAGTTCAATTCAAAAACTCAGAAAATATATTTAACAAAATCATAGGAAAAAAGCTTTTCCAACCTAAAGAAAGATATGCCTATGAAGATACAAGAAGCTTACAGAACACCAAGTAAACTGGATCTTAAAAAAAATATCCCTCACCACGGAATAATCAAAACACTAAACATACAGAGTAAAGATAGAATATTAAGAGCTGCAATGTAAAAAGACCATATAACCCATAAAGGTAGAACTATCAGAATTACACCTGATTTCTCATTGGAGACAATGAAAGCCAGAAGGTCATGGTTAAGTGTTATGCAGACATTGAGAGACCATGGATGCCAAACCAGACTACTATACCCAGAAAAACTGTCAGTCACCATAGAAGGACAAAACAAGATATTCCATGACAAAACCAGATTTTACTAATACCTAGCCACAAACCCAGCCCTACACAAAATACTAGAAGAAAAAGTCCAACCCAAGGAACATACTTAAACATAATAGAGGCAATATACAGCAAGCCAACAGCCAGCATCAAACTAAATGGAGAGAAACTCCCAGCAATTCCACTGAAATCAGAAACAAGACAAGGTTTTCTACTCCCTCCATATCTATTCAATATAGTTTTTGAGGTCCTAGCTAGAGCAATAAGACACCAAAAGGATATCAAGGGGATACAAATTGAAATAAAAAGAAGTCAAACTCCTTGTTCCCATATCCACCCTTCCTATATCCCAACCATCCTATTCCCCCAAGCTCTTCTGATCCTCCACTTCACACTTTTCTCTCCCCATCCTCCCTCCCCCCATCCCACCCCACCCCTATGTTCCCATTTTTTGTCCGGCAATCTTGTCTACTTCCAGTATCCAGGAGGATAACTATATGTTTTTCTTTGGGTTCACCTTCTTATATAGCTTCTCTAGGATTTTTTATGAATTATAGGCTCGATGTCCTTTATTTATGGCTAGAACCCAATTATGAGTGAGTACATCATGCATGGACGGGCTCACTGTGAGCCTTGTCAGTTTGGTTGCTCACCTTCCTGGACTTAGGGGGAGCTGGGAGGACCTTGGACTTAACATAGTAAAGGGAACCTTGATGGCTCTTTGTCTTGGAGAGGGGTGGAGTGGGGGTATGGGTAGAAGGGAGGGGAAGGAAGGGGGAGGAGGAGGGAAGGAGATGGAAATCTTTAATAAAAAAATGTAAAGAAAAAGAAGTCAAACTGCTTCTGATCATATGATAGTTTACTTAAGTGATCCCAAAAATTCTATCAAGGAACTTCTATAACTCATAAACTCTTTCCATAATGTAGCAGGATACAATCTTAACTCAAAAATAAAAAAGCAGTAGCCCTCCGGTATACAGATGATAAAAGGGCTTTTAAAGAAATAAGAGAAACAACATCCTTCACAATAGCCACAAATAGCATAAAATATCTCAGAGTAACTCTAACCAAACAAATGCAAGACTTGTATGACAAGAACTTTAAATATCTGAAGAAAGAAATTGAAGAAGACACAAGAAAGTGGAAAAATCTCCCATGCGCTTGGGTAGGCAGAATTAACATAATAAAAATGGAAATCTACAGATTCAATGCAATGCCCATCAAAATCCCAGCAAAATTCTTCACAGACCTTGAAAGAACAGTACTCAACTTCATATGGAAAAGCAAAAAACACAGGATAGCCAAAACTATCCTGTCCAATAAAAGACTTCTGGATGCATTACAGTCCCAGACTTCAAACTATACTACAGAGCTACAGTACTGAAAACAGCCTGGTATTGGCATAAGAACATACAGGGGACCAATGGAAACAACTAGAAAACCTGGATCTTAATCCATACTCCTTCAAACACCTGATTTTTGACAAAGAAGCAAAGAATATCAAATGTAAAATAGAAAGCATATTTAACAAATCTTGTCATCATAACTGGTTATCTACATGCAGAAGGATGAAAATAGACCCATATCTATCACCATGCACAAAACTCAAGTGCAAATGGATCAAAGACCTCAACATAAGGTCAGCTACACTGAACCTTATAGAAGAGAAAATGGGAAGTACACTTGTACACATTGGCATAGGAGACAAGATCCTAAATATAATCCAAGGAGCACAGACACTGAAAGATACAATTAATAAATGGGATCTCCTGAAACTGAAAACCTTCTCTACAGCAAAGGACACGGTCAACAAGACAAAATAACAGCCTACAGAATAGAAAAAGATCTTCAATAACCCCACATCAGACAGAAGTCGGATCTTCAAAATATACAAAGAACTCTGGAAGTTGTTCATGAAAGAACACATAATCCAATTTAAAAAATGGAGTACAGACCTGAACAGAAAACTCTCAACAGAGGAATCTAAAGTGGCTGAGAGACACTTAAGGAAATGTTCAATTTCCTTAGTCATCAGAGAAATGCAAATCAAAACAACTCTGAGATTCCATCTTACACCTGTAAGAATGGCCAAGAACAAAAACACTGATGACAGTTTATGCTGGAGGGGTTGTGTACAAAAAGGAAACACTTCTGCATTACTGTGGGAATATAAGCTGGTACAGTCCCTTTGGATGTCAGTGTAGCAATTTCTTAGAAAATTGGGAAACAACCTTACTCAAGGCCCAGTAATACTACTTTTGGGTATATATCCAAAAGATGCTCAATCATGCCACAAGAACATGTGCTCAACTATGTTCATAGCAGCATTGTTTCTCATAGCCAGAACCTGGAAACAACCTGAATGCCCCTCAAATGAAGAATGGATAAGGAAAATGTGGTACATTTACACAATGGAGTACTACACAGTAGAAAAAAATAACAACATGTTTAATTTTGCAGGAAAATGGATGGAGCTAGAAAACATTATTTTGAGTGAGGTAATCCAGACACAGAAAGACAATTATCACATGTCCTCACTCATAGATGGTTTTTAAACATAAAGCAAGGAAAACCAGCCTACAAACCACAATCCCAGAGAACTTAGACAACAATGAAGACACAGAGAGACTTACATAGATCTAATCAACATGGGAAGTAGAAAATAGAAAAATACAAGATCTCCTGAGTAAATTGGGAGCATGGGGACCTCGGGGGAGGCCTGAAGGGGGAGAGGAGAGGCAGGGAGGGGAGAGAGAAAAATTTAGAGCTCAATAAAAATCAATAAAATACTATCCAAATCTGCAGTGGAATTTTAATGTGAAAATATAGCATTTGTCATCCTAAGTGCCTTAGATATAGATTTTTTTATGTTCATTTATTGTGTATAATATTTTAGTTTAAAAAGGTCAGTGCAATCATGTTTTCAAATTGCCTACTATGGATAACAATGATACCTCTTTCAGGAGCACGAGAGATGAATGTGGCACTGTACCAAGGCACTGCTGACTGTGTCTGGTATATACTAACCAATAATAAATAAATTAAATCATAAATTTATTCAGTTTTTGTTAATGTTTGACTATAGTCTTTATTCTGATCTGACCCAATTTCATGCATAAATAATTAAATAAATACCATCAGATTATATCTGCAAGCAAATTTTCATTTAGATTTCATAATCTGTTAAGTTTTCTGTAAGAGATCCTTTAACCTATCCATCAAAAAGAGTTAAAATTCTGAGGATATCTGGCTATGGAATAGTGTCAAGTTCAGCAGTCCCTACTATGGAAAGACAACAAAGGTGCATATGACTGGAAACTGACATCTCTTCTGTTTATACCGTTGAAGATAATCTATTAACATTTATACATACTGAGAAGAACTACTTTTCTGAGGAGTACAAGAGATGGAGATGCTTGAATTAGGATAAGCAAAAATTGGCAAAGATGTAATTTTAGACCTCTTTACTTTAACCTCAAGCCTATTAAAAATGTCTAGTATCCCAAAGAGGCCTATGAACTCTTCTAGAAGGATGTCATAAATTTTTAAATTGAAATATGTATCTATACCTAGGAACTTCACCTCTCTTGTAGGACTGGCAAGCTTACTTCTGTTTGGAGATTAAAACAAGACCTACATAAAAATAACGAATGCATACAGTTACGTTTATGCCAACACATTAATTGTAAGAAGGAGCTTCTGTGTGTTGAGAACTGCCAAATCTCTACACACAACACAAAAGAAAGGGGTGTTTTGTACCTGACTGAACTATACCTTTATTTTAAGAAAAAAAATTAAACCAGACCATGTTTTGACATTATTGTGAACAAAAATGAATGTATATTTCTCAAAATAGAATGATAAGAATTTAGGATCAAGGCAAGTTTTTGTCTGTCAAATCCCTTCTTACTGCAAAAGTATAGATTAAACTTCAAAGTCTAAGATGCAGGGAAGATTCGTCAGGAGTTCAGCTTAATTCCTTCTCTTGCAGAGGAACTGAATCCTTTCCCAGTACTCACTTTGAGAGAGTTCCTGTACTTATAACCTCTGTGGGTACCAGTACTCATATGCACACACACACACACATACACACACACACACACAAACACAGACACATACTTACAGATGTGCAAAACAGACATACATGCACACATACTACACTCATAAACCACATATACACTAATATACAATACATAACACACATATGCACATATACAAAGACACACAGACATATCACACACATTCAGGTAAACATACCACATACACACACATAGTTACACATACACCAAATGCACACAATATACGTACGCTCACTCTACACCTACATTCGCGTAAACACACCACATGTATACACACTCAGAAATACAAATATACTAAACATACACACACAATAAACATACATGCACACATGCAAAGAAATCCATACACATACTCCCATATACACATATGCTCATATACACACAGACATTCAATGACACATATCATGCACAAACACACACATACATACAAACACATCACATATATACATACTTATGCATACACATACATAGAGTTAAAACCTCTTAACAACTAAGAAATGATGAGAGGGAGAAAGAGCCATTCCCTAGAAACCATTCATTAATTGAATATCTAAGAACAAATGGTCAGCCCTAAAAATATACATACCAATTGCATTATAACATCTGAATAATTTGTTTTTATGTGTTATATTTATGAAGCGGTACAGGGAGGTGTATATGAGAGTGTTTTGAAGGAGCAAGGGAAGGGATAAAGATGTAATTATATTATAACCTCAAACAATAAAGGCAATAATGTTTAAAATATAAAAGTTAGTATGTGACCAAGAAAAATTAAATTTAGTTACATTCATTGTATCGGTACCTATTTTTGATAAATACATTGATGTTGTCTTTGATATGCTCAACTCTATTTATTCTATATTATTCCTCCTTTATTGTCCTGTTGTGAGAACCACACAGAGTTAATATACACAGGGTATGTAGAAACTGATGCCAAGGTGGCCATTGTGGGATGAGTTCTGTATACAGCTGGTATCTATGTTACAATATGCAGCTATTGCATCAAATTTTTAAAGAAAACTTCTGTAAGTCAAATCATAATTGGTAAAGAAAGACAAGTGGTATTGATGAGAGATATAATTGTAAAATTTTACATAAAGACCTATACGAAAACTTTATTCATTTTCAAAGAGGGAACTAAAGCTAAGGGGCCTTTGCTGACATGTTAATGGATAAGCTGACTAAACACCTGACCTAATATTTAAATTGTTGTTGTTTGAATATTTCTCTTTGGTAGTAAGCAAAAGTATCATCATTTTAAAATTCAAATTTAAAAATATAGTCATTTTATATTTATTTTCATTTTTCTTAAGTGTTCTGTTTCTCTGCTATTCTCAATTACTCACCTCCATGGCAAAAAAAAAAAAAAATTAAACATTTCAAATGGCAATTTTCTCTTGAATTCTGTAACATCTCTTAATGAAAAAAAGATTAAGAAACAGTGGTTAACTCTTTCAGATATAACATCTAATATCAAGATCAGCACTGGAGAATAACTACTTGGTTAGTTCAGTAATGCAATTCATTTACATTGAGAATGTGAAATTGAAAACAATTACAATATCTGTTTTATTCTCAAGGACTACATGCTTACCACTCCATGATTTTCACACTGAATCTTTTTCGTGCTTTCCTTTCATGATCCAACATATCCCTATGATTTCTGTACCAAGGACTACTAAAACGCTGGACAGTTACTGGTACTTGTTTCATTAGTTGTCATCTCTATGTTCACTAGATGATCTTGAGAAAACTTACAGCTTTACAACTAAAAACAATGCCCTCTGCTGTCTGTATGACACTGAATTAGGTATTGGTTAGATTCAATCTAAGTCATGTGAAGACTAAGTCACTTATTTTTAATAATTTCAAAGGGCAAAAGCCTTCAATTTGTACTGTAAAATATATCAGATGTACATAAACACATATATGTATATTTCATGATAGAGAGGCTTAACTATAATTTGATTTTGGTTGTATTTCACATAAATCCATTTTACAATATTCATAAGATCAAATACTAATTATTTGATCTTAGTTATTTAGCACTGTAAGTATGAACCCAAATTCAATAGACAGAAATATTTTTTCCACAAATGAAACATATTTTATTATACATACAAATATATATATATACATACATATATACACATACAAACATATATATGTTTTATATGTATATAAATATATATGTATAAAATCATTGGTGAAAAAAGAATTCAGGAATTTGAAAGAAAGAAAGTAACAGTTCGGTGGTGTTTTTGGAGAAAGAAAAGGGAAGAGTGAAATAATGTAATTTTATTATAATTTCAAAAAATGAAATACATAATTTTTAAAATTCTTGTATATAGATGTTTTAAAGCTAGTTTTAAAATTACACTTTTAAATCTGCAAACTGTATTTCACAGCAGATTTGTTCTAGAGGAAAAATAACCTTTTATCAACCTCATCTTAGCTGAAAAGTCTTACACAACTGTTAAAGCAGATATATAAAATTCCACATCAACAAATTCATTATCAAATGCATATAATTTGATGAGGTTTTAGTCTATTCACAGGGTCATGAATATAATTTCTCTCCAGAGTTTTTTTGATTCTAGTTTATATAATCCACAACTTCTATGGTTATTTGGTTGTTACTTTACATAGACTTGTTTTTTGTTATGATCATATTTATTATTTATTGAAAATATAAGCTTAAAAGTGGGATTTCACTGAAACTTTTGTAGAGAAAATTGAGATATAACAGATGTCCCAGTATCAAAGTGAGTATGACCTCAAAGGAAGTTGCTTTTTTATGAAATAAATATCATTTGGTTTCTTAGTGGAAATAAATTTTTCCCACTCATATACCAACAAGCACAGCCAGTCACGGTAATCAACTGGAGCAGTGAGACTAGAGTGCCAATCTCAACTGACTGTCTCAGTCTTAGTTCTCCCAAGTGTTATGTCTACCTAGAATCCTAAAATGTGGTATTTACAAATAACATTCTTTAAATATGTAACTAAAGAAATGCGGTTATAAAGCTCTAAATCTAGTATGACTGATTTTTCTCAAAAGAAAAAGGTAACTTTAACATGCAGAATGTAGAGAAAGGATCAAATGACACCACAGCAGAAGTCTGTAGGAAGCTTCTACATGCCACATGATAACAGCAGTGGCTTGTAATCACCAGATGTTAGAAGGAAGAAGAAAAAACATTTTCTCAGATCTTGCAATAAGAATGTGGGCCTAGTAAAATTCTTGTTTTATACTTCTAGTTTATAAAACTAAAATTCAAGAAATATTTCCTATTTTAGACTCAGTCTATGGTGTCTTGAACAGTAGTGCCAAGAAATAGTATAAGAACTCAACACTTTGAACTGCTCTCTTAACATTTGCTAAGGTCTTTAGAATCTAGGTCTAGTCAAGACAAGGTTGTCAGGTCTTTTTAATGCTCTCTGGGTTTGAGTCCTTCTATTTCTATTTGGACTTTGTAGCTGTCAACTCAATCAAATGAATGAAGAATAAACTAAGAAGCTCAAGGATTCAAGTCCATACCATAAATTTACTCTGAAGAAGATGATGTAGCAGTTAGATTATACACACTTAACATCTCCAGCTCTTGATTGATACCATATTCCTTTGTGTGTGTGAAAATACTGAACATCAGGCCTCAAGAATGATAGTTGTACTGAAATGATTTTTTTCAGTCAAATGTAAGATTTTAGCTTTGTCTGTACATGTGAATCCATGTGTTGGTGCTCTTTCATGCCATTTAAAATTGGCATTTTCCTTGAATCTATAGCCCTGACATTGTCAAAGGAGACTGGACACCTATTACCTTGTGTAACTCCCATAATTGGTGTCCAAGGACATCTCTTAAATTCCTTCCACAAAATCCTGCTTTGAAATCCTTGACCTCATTCACTTATGAAAGCAGTGTATCTCTGATGGAGGACTCTCATTGGTTAATAAAGAAAATGCCTTGGCTTTTTGATAGGGCAGGATTTAGATAGGTGGAGTAGACAGAACAGAAGGCTGGAAGAAGGGAAGTTAGTCAATCGCCATGCCTCTCCTCTCTGAGACAGACACCATGGAGCCAGCTTCCAGGTCAGACATGCTGAATCTTTCCTGGTAAGCCACCACCTTGTGGTGCTACACACATTACTAAATATGAGTTAAAGCAAGATGTGAGAATTAGCTAATAAGAGGTTGAAACTAATGGGCCAGGCAGTGTTTAAATGAATACAGTTTGTGTGTTGTTATTTCAGGTGTAAAGCTAGCCATGTGGGATCTGGGCAGGATGAAAAGCAGCCCTGCTCGTCCCAACACTACAAACCTCTGTTTCCAGTGACAGACTTATAAATTGCTTGAATAGAGAAGGACAATCTCAATGCCAGTGCCTACATTCTACCTGTTTCTGACATGGGTTCTTTGTATATCTGCCACATATTACGATTTTAGAAGATGATGTTGCAGTTGATATACAAGGAAATCAAAATTGGAATGAGGTACTCATGCTGTGATTAATTTAAAAGAAGAGATCATTGGGAATGCTTGTTACTCTTGCTAATATTCACCACTGGCCTGATAAATATGGTAACAAGTCATAGATATTTGAAGCCAGTAACTTCAGCTTCAAAAGGACGGATGAAAAGTGACAAGCACAGTGTTGTCAGCATATTAAACACAGTGTATCAGGCAACACTAAGACAAGCATGAGCATATTGTTTTGACATTAAACACTTCCCAAAGAATTAGGGAAGAATAAAAAATATTATTAGTGGCTTTTTTATTTGATTAAAAAATACCAAATTAACCAAAAATTGTCTTGGAAAGCTAATTCTAGAATATGATGAACATAAAGAAGGAAAACTGCTACCAATGTAAGATGAAATCTTCAAACACTGTCCTGACTGTCTAATTAACCAATAAATACATCTTTGCTCACTTTTACTTGTGATTTCTTACACATTGTGCTCCTGTTTTCTGTAAATTAAAATTAAAAATTAAAAAAATAAATTAAATGTTTTATAGACAGAGTCCTATGAATCTCTAAAAGAGTGACATTAAGTATTAATAACTAGTAGGAAAGAAAAACTTAAGGAAGTATTAAATAAGGAGTATCTTTTATTTTTTTATTGACCTATATATTTTTATCCACTCCCTCCCCCCCTTCCCCTTCTGCCCCTTTCCATAATCCCCATGCTCCCAATTTACTCAGGAGATCTTGTCTTTTTCTACTTTCCATGTAGATTAGATTCATGTAAGTCTCTTTTAGGGTTCTCTTTGTGTTCTACGTTCTCTAGGATTTTGAAACATAGGCTGATTTTTCTTTACTTTATGTCTAAAAGCCACTTAGAGTGAGTACATTTATATTTGTCTTTTGGGTTTTGGGCTACCACACTCAATAAAATGTTTTCTAGATCTATCCATTTTCCTGCAAATTTCAAGATGTCATTTTTCCAATTGTATATTGCTCAATTGTGTAAATGTACCACATCTTCTTTATCCATTCTTCAGTTGAGGGGCATTTAGGTTGTTTCCAAGTTCTGGCTATGACAAATAATGCTGCTATGAACATAACTGAGCACATGTTCTTGTGGAAGGATTCAGTATACTTTGGGTATATTATATACCCAAAAGTGGTATTGCTGGGACTTGAGGAAGGCTGTTTCCTAATTATCTGAGAAATCACCATACTGATTTCCAAAGTGGCTGTACAAGTTTGCACTTCCAACAACAATGGAGGAGTGTTCTCTTTA
This sequence comes from Arvicola amphibius, assembly GCF_903992535.2. Taxonomy (NCBI): domain Eukaryota; kingdom Metazoa; phylum Chordata; class Mammalia; order Rodentia; family Cricetidae; genus Arvicola; species Arvicola amphibius. Next base: position 89,852,827 of record NC_052051.1, read on the forward strand.
AATCATATCCACACCAGCATAAGTTGTCATCAGTGTTTTTGATCTTGGCCATTCTTACAGGTGTAAGATGGAATGTCAGAGTTGTTTTGATTTGCATTTGTCTGATGGCAAAGAATGTTGAAACATTTCCTTAAGTGTCTTTCAGCCATTTTAGATTCCGTGTTGGGAGTTCTCTGTTTAGGTTAATATTTGTTGTTTCTGGATTACTTGTTGTTTTGATGACCAATTTCTTGAGTTCTTTGTAGATCAGACTTCTGTCTGATGTGGGGCTAGTGAAGATCTTTTCCCATTCTGTAGGCTGTCATTTTGTCTTGTTGACTATGTCCTCTGCTTTACAGAAGCTTCTCAGTTTCAGGAGGTGCTGTTTATTAATTGTTTCTCTCAGTGCCTTGTGCTACTGGTGTTATATTTAGGAAGTGGTCTCTTGTGCCAATGTGTTCAAGTGTACTTCCCACTTTCTCTTCTATGAGGTTGAGTGTGGTTGGTTTTATGTTGAGGTCTTTGAACCATTTGGACTTGAGTTTTGTGCATGGTGATAAATATGGTTCTATTTTCATTCTTCTACATGTTGATATCCAGTTGTGCCAGCAACATTTGTTCAATATGCTTTCTTTATTCCATTTGATATTTTCATAGGTGTGTGGAATGATATGCAGATCTTAGATTTGGTTTCATTAGTCCTCTTGTCTGTTTTTATGCTAATATCAGATTATTTTTAGTAGTTCTATAGTAGAGTTTGAAGTTAGGGATTATGAAGCCTCCAGAAGTTTCTTTATTTTACAGGATTGTTTTGGCTATCCTAGGTTTCTTGCTTTTCCATATGAAGTTGAGTATTCTTTTTTGAGCTCTGTGAAGAGTTTTGCTTAGATTTGATGGGCACTGCATTGAAGCTATAGTTTGCTTTTGGTAAGACTGCCATTTTTACTATTTTAATTTCACCTACCCAAGAGCACAGGAGATCTTTCCAGTCTCTGGTCTCTTCTTTAATTTCCTTCTTCAAAGACATAAAGTTGTTGTCATATAGGTCTTTCACTCGTTTGGATAGAGTTACTCCAAGATATTTTATGCTATTTGTAGCTATTGTGAAGGGTGATGTTTCTCTGATTTTTTCTCAGTCCATTTATCATCTGTATAAAGGAGGGTTACTGATTTTTCTTCTTTAGTAAATCTTGTATCCTGCTACATTACTTAAGGTGTTTATGAAATATAGAAGTTCCTTGGTAGAATTTTTGGGATCACTTATGTAAACTATCATATCATCATCCAATAGTGATAGTTTGACTTCTTCTTTTCTGATTTGTATCTCCTTGATCTCCTTTTGTTGTCTTATTGCTCTAATTAGAACCTCAAGTACTATATTGAATAGATATGGAAAGAGTAGACAACCTTGTCTTATTCCTGGTTTCAGTAGCATCACTTTGAGTTTTTCTTCACTTCATTTGATGTTGGCTGTTAGTTTGTTGTATATTGCCTTTATTATGTTTAGGTATGTTCCCTGTATCCCTACACTCTCCTTGACCTTAATCATGAAGGGATGTTGTATTTTGTCAAAGTTTTTTTTTTTTTAGCATCTGATCAGATAATCATGTGCTTTATTTACAGTTTGTTTATATATTGAATTATGTTGACAAATTTTTGTATGTTGAACCATTACTGCATTTCTAGGATGAAGCCTACTTAGTCATGATAGATGATTTTTCTGTTTGCTAGTATTTTATTGAGTAGTTTTACATCAATGTTCATGAGTAAGATTATTCTGTAATTATCTCTCTTAGTAATGTATTTGTGTGGTTTAGGTGCTGGGTAATTGTAGCCTCATCAAAAGAGTTTGGCAATATTTCTTCTGTTCCTATTGTGTGGAACAATTTGAGGAGTATTGATATTAGTTCTTTGAAAATCTTGTAGAATTTTGAGCTGAAACCATCTTTTCCTGTTTTTTTTTTTTTTTTTTTTTTTTTTTTTTTTTTTTTTGGTTAGGAGATTTTGATGACAGTTTCTATTTTCTTAGCAGGTATAGATCTATTTAATTTGCTTATCTGGTCTTGATTTAATTTTGGTAAGTGATATTTATCCAGAAAATTGTCCATTTCCTTTAAGCTTTCCAATTTTGTGGAGTACAAGTTTTCAAAGTATGACCTGATGTTTCTCTGCATTTCCTCTGTGAGAAGAGTATTCTTTAAGATAAAGAGCTATTTTTAACACTCAACCCTATATGCACTAGTAGATGAATTGAATATGCTGGAGCTAATGAGATGGCTCAGCAGGTAGAAGAATTTTTCTTGCAAATCTTGTGATCTAAGATTGATGTTTAGACAATATAAAAAGGTCAGATGTAGTATTGCATGCATCTAAAATCTCAGCTGTCCTACAATTAAATGTAATGTGGAAACAGAAGAATTTTAAGCACTCATAAGTCAGCTAGGCTCATTGGCCAACTAAACACGAATACATTGTATACCAACAGAAACAATAGACATTGCCCTAAGTTGAAGATAAGAACTAGTTCCTGAAGCTTGTCTTCTGATAGTCACATGTTCACTATAGCATGAGGGCACCTCTACATACATACACACACAACAATCATGATGATGATAAGAGATAAAAATAAATAAAATACAAATAGAAGCTGGACTTTGTGTAATACAGAAATTCTTCACAGATAGTTGTTTTATGTTTTTATGGACATATTGTCATCTGATGCAGGCCTAGGAGTCTAAATAAAAGCTCTATTTCCTTTAGTCTAAGTAACATAAATCTCAAGAAGGAGAAGAGAGAGAGAGAGAGAGAGAGAGAGAGAGAGAGAGAGAGAGAGAGAGAGAGAGAGACACTAATTGTTGTTAGGATTAAGAATTTGTAAGACTTTCTTACAGCCAAAGACAACAGGAGAGAATAACGCTACAAAGAAAACACTTCATTTCTTAAAATTCGAGAAAACTGATTATTGATTATGTAATTCATAGGTACATTAGCAATCAAAACACCAAACTTTTTATCAGTTCAGTGTTATGGAGACACTGGTGAAAGAACAGAATTGTTGAGCTCTTTGAAGATTCCCCTGCAGAGACAGTGATACTGAACTCTTGGTAAGACCCAGATATTACCAGTGGACTGTGCAAATATTAATTCACAGGGGACTTCCTTTTGGCTTTATCCACTCTCCCTCCATTTGCTATCTGCCTGAATTTATAAATAGTATCTTGCTACATTGATACAAAGACGTACAGTGATCTTTTTATATTGCATCTTGTTGAGGAAATGAAGTCATGATAATAAAGTTCATTATTTATTAATTAATACTGTAAGTTAAAAATAATGCAAATTTATTCTTATGCTTCCTGAGATTTATCTGTGGTATTGACTGACTACAAGGGAAAATAGGGAGACAATTTTTCCTGAAATATTTAAAGCTGTGTGGAAGAAAAATTCTTTATTATAAGCTATGAGGTTTCTTAAGATTGGTTTTCAGAATTCATTGTTATTGCCTAATTACAGATGGGCTTGGACAGTATTATGCTAAGTGAAATATGTATGGCAAAGAAAGACTAATTCCCCATGACCACACTTGCATATGGAACCCAGATACAGAACTCAGATTTACTGTAGTGAGGAGTAAAACAGGGAAGACAATGGAGGAAGGGTTAGAAGATTTTAGCCAAAGGATACAATAGTGCTATCAGAAGTTGAATTTTTGTAGTGCTAATAAAACATATGTTTCACTGTTCTTATACAAACTTGGTTTGAAGTAATTTATATATTAATTTGCTTAATCTAACTATTCCATAATGTAAAGTTATTTCAAAACATCATGCTATAATAAGTAGATTCTTTTTATTTCATAAATTTAAAATTGATTTATTTTGTTTCTAATAGCACAAGACATCTTATGATATGTAACACTAAATGGAAGGTTTGTTAATGCTCTCCAAAGTTTTAGAATACAACTATTTTCTGCCTACCTGTTATATCCTAGTGCCTGATTTCAGATTTTCTCTGTGAAGATTTCTAAATGACCTTAACCTGGTGTCTTTTTATCCTTCCTGCTTTACAAGCATCTGGAATTGAGTAAATCCTGCTGCCTATAGTTTCTTTGTCTGTACACAGACTTCTAAGGCTGCTGGAACAAGGAGTCTGCTCCTGAGCCAAGAGGCAGGATGATACATTTGTGGTCCTGTTTGATCAGTGTTCTCACTGTGATTTCAGTTGAACTGTGTTTCACTAGGAAATGCTCTTTCTCATATCCTACAAGAAGTCCTTCATGTCCTATCCTTGATTTCCCTTTGTTGACATTTCTTTTATTCTTGATGTATCATGTACTCGATGGCTTCACAAAGAGAATCCATCAAGAACTAGAAGCAAATACCAATACTGGAATCTAAGATCCAACAATTCTGTCTCCTTCTCATTAAAGGACACTCCTGTCCTTCTCATCAAAGTAGAAGTTCTCTATGTCAGATCTTTCACTGGTCTTGCATTTCTGAAGACTATCAGTTATTGAATCTTTAGGACCTCACATTATTAGCTAGCTCATATTCTTCTATTCTTCTCTAGGCACATTTTCAGTTTCCACATAACCCTATGCAGATTTTTGTCTTTTGACACTCACAAAGAACATATTGTTTGCTCTTTATTAGATTAAGAGACAGATAGATAATTGGGGGCAGGATGAGATTCAGGAAGAAACTAAGTAGGAAATGGTGCATTTCAGATTTCTCCCTGAAGGCTTGCCTGGAGAGTCAGTGTTGAAAGGCTCAGTTTTGTCACCTCTCTTGAGCCTGCTATTCTTCCTCTTGCTGGAAGGAGTGATTTGAGATGAAGGAACAGAGAGGTCTTGCAAGGTTCTTGTTGATGCTGATTACAAGTGTTCATTTTTGACTGCCTTGTGATTTCTTTACCCCTTGTTTACTTGGCAGTGTAAGAGTTGGCCCTGACTTTCAACACTGGCCACTTCATTGAGACATGACCTCACAGAAGAGCACTCAATATCAATTAGTGACCAGGATGTAAAGTCACTATCTTTGTTTTTTATTTCTTCGTACCAGACATAGGCTTTTGACATGGGCAACACACTGATAGACCACTAAACTTGCATGCATGCATTGATTTAAATCACTAGCTTTCATTACCAAAATATAACTGGGTGACTTGGTCTTATTGCTAAGAGTCTTATAGGGATATTAAATCATTGATTTTCTATGATTTCTAGGATTAAGCATTGCATAATTTGTTTTTTAAAAATAATTTGAAATATTTTCACTTGTACAATGAGGTTACATGCAATGAAACTCAGTCTAAATGAAATTCACGGTTGCTCCCACTGGCAGAGAAGCTGACCCCATGCACCCAGCCGCCGGTGCCACTGCCACCAAATTTAGACATCAGCTGACCAAAAGGCATCTTGCTGCCCCAGGTAGTGTTGGCTGGCTTCTCATCCTCCCCTTTGATGTAGGCAGAAAACACTCTGCACTTGAAGTCACATGAGCCTGCAGCCAGCAAAACGTTGTTGGGATGCCAGTCCAAGCTGAGGACTGTGGAGCGAATTGGCTTCTTAATGTGCTTGCTCACCCACCAGTCATTTTCAGGCTCAAAGTAACAAACAGAGATGAGCCGGGCCCCACTCCCCACAGCAAACTTATTCTCGAGTGGGGACCACTTCACAAAAGTGGCTGCGCGGTTAATCCTCAGGATCACCAGGGTAGGCTTCCAGATGCCTTCTTTCTGACTCCAGACATAGGCGTGCCGGTCTGCCCCACAGGTGACGATGTGGTCGCTCTTAGGAGCCCAGTCAATACCTGTGATGTGTCCATTATGTTCCTTCAGCTCATGAGCTTTCGTCCACTGGCTCCCTTTCTTCTTGTAGCTGTGCACTTCATGATTATTGGGGCTAAGGGCAATCTGGGTACGATCCCTGTTCCAGGCATGACAGGTCATTGGCTCTAGCAGAAACTGATGCAGAGACATGATTCTTTTTTATGGTTTATTTTTTTATATTTAAAAATTTCCATCTCCTCCCCTCCTTCTCCCCCTTCCCTCCCCTTCCCTCCACCCATACTCCCCCTTCCCTCCCTCTCCAGGCCAAGGAGCCATCAGGGTTCCCTACTCTATGTTAAGACCAAGGTCCTCCCAACTCCCCCCAGGTCCAGGAAGGTGATCGACCAAGCTGAGAAGGCTCGCACAGAGCCTGTCCATGTAGAAGAATCAAAGCCCAGCGCCATTGTCCTTGGCTTCTCAGTCAGCCCCCACTGTCGGCCACATTCAGAGTCCGGTTTGGTCGCATGTTCCATCAGTCCCATTCCAACTGGAGTTGGTGATCTCCCGTTAGTTCTGTCCCACCGTCTCCATGAGTGAACGCACCCCTCACGGTCCTGACTTTCTTTCTCATGTTCTCCCTCCTTCTGCTCCTCATCAGGACCTTGGGAGCTCAGTCTGGTGCTCCAATGTGGGGCTCTGTCATTTTCTTCATCTATCGCCAGGTGGAGGTTCTATGGTGATATGCAAGAAATTCATCAGTATGGCTATAGGAACTGGCCTTTTCGGGCTCCCTCTCCTCAGCTGACCAAGGAACTAGCTGGGGGCATCTCCCTGGAAACCCAGGAACCCCTCTAGAGTCAAGTCTCTTGACAACCCTCAGATGGCTCCCTTAATTAAGATATATGCTTCCCTGCTCCCATATCCACCCTTCCTATATCCCAAGCATCCCATTCCTCCGAGCTCCCCCCATTCTCCCCTTCATGCTTTTCTCTCCCCATCTTCCCTTGGCCCCGTCTCGCCCCACCCTCAAGTTCCCAATTTTTGCCCGGTGATCGTGTCCCCAGCTTGCACCCAGAGACATGATTCTTAAGTGTTTTCAAAAGTCAGAAAGCTGGGGTCGGGGCGGTCCGAAGGGCAGGAGCAGACGATTCGCAGACTCTGGTCAGTCGACGGGAACAGGCTCCGCGAGTGCCGACAGAGGAGGGAGGCCCAGAGGGAGCGGCTAACAGATCGGTGTGTATGCATTTTTATCTAATGCAATGACCATAGCAAGCAAAAATAATCTTTCAAATAACAATAATGATTATATATATATATATATATATATATATATATATATATGCAACAGAAAATAAAATAGAAATAAAAATAAAACAGAAACAGAAACCTTTATTGGGTTACAAATTGCCTCAATTGTTTCCTTTAGGAAGTACCTTTAGCAGTATCTATGGAACTAGGTTCACTAAAATATGTATCTTTATTCCTATTAAAGGGCAATTGGAAATTACACTTTATCTCTACTTATATATACTTAAGTGGTAAATGTAAAAAATGTAAAAAAAAAAAGCAGCTAGAGAAAATTTGCATCAAATTTCTCATTGCTTTGAAGCCTGAAATTGTGACCAGTGTCTCTCATAACTGCTCTTTCATCCATCTGTCTTCTCCTAGTCTCCTTCTCCAGTTGGGCTTCAGGCATAGTAACCTTTTAGCTGTCCTTCAGATGTGCCAGGCATATACTGAAATTCTCCTGAATTTTGGTTCTTTGCCTTTTCTGTACAAAACTTAAATTCTAGATTAGGTTTATGCTGTTGGCTACATTGAAGGTATTAGGATCAAATGCAGGTATTCATGCATGTTAAAAAGCTGGTGTACCAGGGAACTTAATACAGGCCCGAAAACACAGATCTTCTGTGAAGTCTTTTATCTTTCTCTTTTATTCATTAATAATGGCCTGAGTGATCTTGAAATATTTTTAGACTTAATACAAGTTTAAATCAGTGAATAAAGAGTGACTGTTTATGTAAAAGATAGCAGATTCATAGCGTAGTATTATATATTGCAAAAAAAGTCAAATAGAAAACATGCTGTCTGTGACCAGTAGAATATATACAAAGTACTTGTTAAATGAAAAAAAGAGTATGGGACTAGATGAAATATAAATTGATATTTGTGTACAAATGTAGAAAACAAATATTGAAACACTTGTTTATCGTTGTATCAAGTTTCCATATATGTAGATCTCTCTCTCTCTCTCTCTCTCTCTCTCTCTCTCTCTCTCTCTCTCTCTCTCTCTCTCTCTCTCTCTCAGTTATATGAGTCTGTTTGTTAGAGAGGTAGAAATCAGGCTAATGGGATGTTGGTACCATGAATGAGGAGGGAAATTAACTTTCTTTAACAGACAGTTTGAAATCTTTCATATACTTTAAATATGGCAGATTCTCCGAAAATTGAGAATCAATTTACCTCAAGTCCTAGTTATACAACTCCTTGGCACATACCCAAAAGTCACTTCACCATACCATAAGGACACTTGTTCAACTATGTTCATAGAAACTTTATTCATAATAGCCAGAAATTGGAACAACCTAGATGTCTGTCAACCAAGGATTGGATTAAAAAATGTGGTATATTTATACAATGGAGTATTATTCAGCTGTTGAAAATAATTATATCATGAAATTTGTTGGCAAATGAATGGAACTAGAAAAGATAATTATGAGTGAGGTAACCCAGATCCAGCAAGTCAAGCATGGTATATACTCACTTATAAAAGGATATTAGCTATAAAGTAAAGGATAACCATGCTACAATCTACAGACCCAGAGAAGCTGAGTAATAAGGACTCAAGTGAGGACACATGAATCATACTGTGAAAAGGAAGTAGAACAGATATGCCATTGGATGGGTGAGGGGTTGGGATGAAGAGGTAGTTGGGGGAACAGAAGGAATCAGGTGAGGGGAGGGTGGAGGGTGATTACTGTGAGGGACAACTAGAATCAGGAGGAATCTGTGAGATGAGGTGGAAACCTAATGCAATGTTAACTCTCAGAAATCTATAAGGGTGATTCTAGATAAGACTCCTAACAATGGGAGATATGGAACTTGAACTGACCATCTTCTATAACCAGGCAAGACTTCAGTGGAAAAGTGGGGAAACAAATCTAGCCATAAAACTTTTGACCTACCATATGTCCTGCCTTCAAGATTTTCTGGGGGAAAGGTGGGACAGAAATTGTGAGAGTGACCAACCAGTGACTGATATAGCTTGAGACTCATCCTATTAGAGGAAGCTCACCCCTGAGGGCTGGTAACAAGAGGCAGAATAACTGAGAGATGTAGGACATAACCAAATATGACTGAAAAAAGTCAATGAAATGATTGCTAATGATATTCTGCTACTTATAGATTGGTGCCTAGCCCGGCTGTCATCTGAGAGGCTCACCCATCAACTGTTGAAAATAGGAGCAGAAATCCACAGACAAACATTATGTAGAGCTGAGAATCCTGTTGATGAGGGGGAGGAAGAATTCTAAAAGTCAGTGAGGTCAAGGACACCAAAAGAAAGTTCACAGAATCAACTAACCTGGGCTCATAGGGGTTTACAGAGACTGATCTACCAACCAGAGAGCCTGCGTGGGACTGACCTGTGCATATATGTTACAGTTGAGTAACTTGGTCTTTTTGTCGGACTCCTAGCCGTGGGAGCAGAGGCTGTCTCCTACTATGTTGCCTGTTTGGGGGATTCTTTCCTACTATCAAACTGCCTTGTCCTGCCTCAATTGAAGAGGAAGTGCCTATTCTAACTTCAATTGATATACCGTAGCTGGCTGACATCCATGGGAGGCCAGCCTATAACTGAAGATATACAGTGGAGGAATAGATAATGGGGCAGGTGGAGGGGAGGTGGCAGGAGGCATTGTGAGGAGAGGAGGGAGGGGAAACTTTGGTCAGGATGCAAAAATAAATAAACAAACAAAAACAAGAAGAAGAACAAGAAATATCATTTGACACAGAATACAACAGATAACTATTTTTACAAGATTTTCTGAAACACAGGTACATTGTTAGGGCTACACCTAAATAAGAAAATAGGCACTGTTACTTAAACTTTAAAAGTTTACCTAAACTTTTGGTGTCTATGGCTAAAAGAGACTTTTCTAATTTTTCCTATATTTAAAGAAAGATAAATATAGTGCGGACGTATTTATAATTCCAGGGCCCCTGCTCAGCCATCAGAGAATCCTTAGCATTCATTTCTTTTTCCTTGGCTTTTGAACTCCTTAGCCTTTAAGTAACTTGTATTTGAATGACAGAGAAATATGATTTCCCTTTCATTTCTTTGCCTGGAATCTAGGACAAGTGTCTTCTGATATGCCACTTTTCTGTTGTTTTTCTAGACATTTTCAACATTAAGTTAAGTTTGGCTGCCTCTGAGGACAACTCGCAGTATGCCTCTCAGGAAACTTAGGCCCAGGAGGTAAACAGCCAGTTCCCATGCTTTCTTTATACTGCAACTTTCAAACTATTAAAAACCAATTCTCTTTTGAAAGGGCTTACTTACATCCTTGACATTTGAAAAAGTGCTATCACCAATGTTTATAAGTTTTACAGAATACTTTTAGCTGCTATTGGTCTCCTCTATGTGATTATGAATGTAAGTTGGTGGTCTTTTGGTCATTTCAGAATTTTAATGTTTTCATATCAATTTGAGTTTCAAGAGGAAATGAATAATTCATTCTTTATCATTTATAATAAGATGTTGCAAAGAACAACTAATGCATGGTTGGGTTGTTGCTTTATTGGCAATATTTACCTAGAGTACAGGGAATGCTGGGTCCTCTCCCCAGCACCTAGTGAAGTTGACATGATATTGCAAGCCTCTTATAGAAACTGCAGCAGTGAGCAGGGGATGTGGAGCCAGAGAGATGGGAAATTCAAGGTCATCTTTCTCTGCATGGTGACTGTGTGGTCTTCCTGTGAGACCCTATCTAAAAAAAGAAAATCTGCATCAGGAAAAAAAAAAATAATTGGATTAGAAAAATTAGAAACAAAAAAAAAGAAAGGAAAGCAAACAAACAATACCCCTTAAAAAGTGGGAGGTAGAATGTAATGGTAAACAGGGATGAAAAGAGGGAGAGCTCTGTTTTGTTGTTTATTGGCCGACTGTGTCATGCCATCTATGGCCAAGGCTCGATGAATGACATTCTTGTCTCCAGTTCTACCTCTGCTTTTCTTTATCAACCATGACTCCTCTCAGACTTTCTTAATGATAAGCCTTCTGCCTGCCTCTCTCATTCGGGGCACAATGAGTCTGAAAACACACATATGCAGAAAGGTAGGAAACTGTTAACACAGTCCTAGTGTAAAGCTATAGTTCAGAGCTAATTCAAGGCCAGGAGCTTTTTAAGCAAACTACCACATAACCCCCGGTGATGCATTCCCCATTTCCTCCCCATCCCATGTCCCATGCACACTGGCCACCTAGTGGGTCATCGGATATGACAGGCAGGTTTTTAAATAAATCCCCAACACTGTTCTTATGTTATCTGTCTTATGAATTACATGACAGAGTAGTGGAGTGTGTGTTTGTGTTTGGTGGTTGTATGGGGACTGAACTCAGCTTCTCACACATACTAGATAAGAGGTATACTGTCTCAAACTGAAATAAAAGATTTATTCAGGTCCTCTTTTAATCAAGATTCCTGATTCTTTCAGAAAGCCCATCTTCCTCCCTACTAAGAAATAACCTTGCCAGAGAGTCTTCGATGACTAAGCAATTTCAATACAAAGCTGCTCTGAGAATTAGGTAAGTTTTCTGCTGTTGACAATATATAGATATGTGTTTCGGTATGATATTTGTGCATATTTCTATGTATTTATCTAAATCTATTGTGAAAGTATTACATTTATTTTAAATTCCAGAAAAAAAGCCTTGCATTTTGAAATATTACAAATAAAGTTACAAGGTGCCCTTGAAAAAGTTTGCAATGCTCCTTTAAAACCTCATTTACTTTGAGATTTGCTCACAGGGAGCAGTAAGGTGCACTTCCAACTTTTGCTTGCTGAGAGTTGTCATTCACACCTCTCACTCCATTACAGATGTCCAAGCATGTCACCTTTAAATCCTTAGCACTCAGAAAATAGTCATTTGTGTACAGTGTTAGAACAAAGAATTGGGCTCTGGCTCTCCTTAAAACCCTCAAGCTTTTATAGGAAAGAACAACAGATTACTGCCTCTTTGGAGTCTACTCCCTATGGCAGAATACCTTTCTCAACCTTGTTAGAGGCTGGAGGGCCTTGGTCTGCCTCAATTTGTTATGCCAGACTTTGTTGACTCTCCAAGGGAGGCCTTACCTACCCCCTGTGAAGAGTGGATGGGGGAGGGGGCAGAGGGAAAGGAGGTTGGTTGCAAAAGAAGGGGGAGGGAGGGAGAACTGGACTTGGTATGTAAAAGACAAAAAAATGTGGGTTCTTCGTGTCCAGTTTATGCCAACAGTCCAGGCAAGAGCAGTTTCTTGCCCAAGTGGCTATCAAACTCCATAAGGATCCTCTTCGATGCCCATCTTCCTCTTGAAGTAGATTGGTGCTGCCAGGAGCTGATGTGTCTCATTGTCATGAAAAGCCTTAAGTTATTAAAACATCTAAAATGCGATATTCTGTAGTCTTTGAAAGATACGAAGAATGCCTATGTAACTTAAATAAATCTCTATATAGCTAGAAAATCTAACTAACATAACTACAAGTTTTACTAATATTGATAACTATCCATTAACAACCTATATACATTACATTTTTAAATGAACTACACAATCACTGTCCTTGGCTTCTCAGTCAGTCTCCATCGTCAGCCACATTCAGAGAGTTCGGTTTGGTCGCATGTTCCATCAATCCCATTCCACTAGACTTGGTGATAATCCGTTAGTTCTGTCCCACTGTCTCAGTGGGTGAACGCACCCCTCACGGTCCTGACTTTCTTTCTCATGTTCTCTCTCCTTCTGCTCCTCATCAGGACATTCGGAGCTCAGTCTGGTGCTCCAATGTGGGGCTCTGTCTCTATCTCCATCCATCGCCAGGTGAAGGTTCTATGGTGATATGCAAGATATTCATCAGTATGGCTATAGGATCTGGCCTTTTCTGGCTCCCTGTCCTCAGCTGCCCAAGAAACTAGCTAGGGGCATCTCCCTGGATACCTGGGAACCCCTCTAGAGTCAAGTCTCTTGACAACCCTCAGATGGCTCCCTTAATTAAGATATATGCTTCCCTGCTCCCATATCCACCCTTCCTATATCCCAAGCATCCCATTCCCCCAAGCTCTCCCCATTCTCCTTTTCATGCTTTTCTCTCCCCATCTCCCCTTGCCCCCATCCCACCCCACCCCCAAGTTCCCAATTTTTCCCCGGCAACTTGTAGTATAATGAATCAGGCATCCTGTAACAAATTCTAGAAAATTCTCCTTTTTTTCATATTAGGTCATGAAAAGTTTGTGCACTCCTATAAACCTCTCTGCCAACACAATAATCCGAATCAGACCAAATCAAACCGAATTAGACAAAGCCCAGGTTTAATGGATACCAATCTCCCAATGGCTTTCTAGCCCCCTAGAGAGGACCTGGGGAAGAAAGTCCTGAAAACTACATGTTTGTTCTCTGGGAGGCAGTTTAAATACCCTGTGGGAGTGGTCTTGAGCATCTCTTGGTAGGGGTCATCTTTGGCGCGCTTTTTCAGGGGTAAAGTCTGGACTGAAGAACTTTCTAGGGAGGGGGCTCAGGATGGAACTTCCACATGAACGTTCAGACTCTTTAGATATATGGATGCTAGTGCCTGGGATGAAGCCTTAACCCAAACGTCCCAGACTCTTTGAATATATGGATGCGTGCCAGGGGCTGGGATGTGCCTTCCACCTAAATACGTCAGGTCTTCAAGCTGTTGTGACTTGTCACATATAATCTTAGCAGCTGTAATGAACTCTGTCCATGACCATGTCTTTGAGGAATTCACTCACAACAGCTTGTAATCCATGAAGGACTCCTGTGTAGCGTGAATAGGCGCTGAACAAGGAGTGCATGCTTGCTTTCTGCATCATGTTTCCAGTGGGTCCCTGCCGATGTGTTTTATATTATCTCTTTATGGGATCAGAGAACACTTTTGCGTTGCTGTTACTTGCAATTTTCACGCAAAGATTCTCCTTAAAAGTTTTACAAACCAAAAGATTTAGGAAGGAAAATAAAATACACTAGTAAAAACTGGCCTTCAGGTCAATGCCCTTCTCTCAGTAATAAGATTTGACAAAGGAAATTTTATTGTACCAGAATAAAATTTGTCAAAATAAAAAGTTGTCAGCTATGGAAAAAGAAACATGTCTAAGTGGGTTCCATAGGTCTAAGAGGCATGATTTTTTTTTTTTCAGCATGCTCCAGGCACCTAGGTTCAATCTTTAGCCCAGAAAAAAATTAAACAAACACGCACTGTGTGATTTTGACCACCGAGTAATATCATTCTTAAAAGAGTTATTTGAGTGGAACTACACAGGCTTATTTATGTTCACAGCTGCTCATTTTGGATCCCACCTTTAGAACAATGCGAGAGTACTGAACAACCTTTCTAGTTTTGTCACAATTAACTCTCTTTTGTCAAGCTGACTTCATAAGCTACAATCTACATTCCAAACCATAGATGAACTGGCTTGTGACTTCTTTGGAACTTAAAAAGCCTTAAAGCAACTCTTTCTTAGGAGGCATTTCCACAGTCAATAGGACACATAAATTCCAGTGTTTAATAGGTTGCTTCAGCTAGATGGGATAATATTTGCTACATGCACTATGGTACTCCACATTCTTGATGAAGTATGTTAATAGAGACTAAACTGGGTAAAAGTTGGAGCAAATCATATATTAATATATAATGAAAAAACATTCAAATCCAGTCAGAATTTACCAAAAGGTCCGATTCACCTAGACTTGATTGTTAAATTTGGAAGTTTTCTACATAGGAAAAGATTATTACATAGATGGATAAAGCAGTGTTTAGTATCTTATTCTAAAAATAGTTTTACTGATTGTCTTCACTAATTGGAAGAATACAGCATAACAAATCCAATATTATAACCATGATTGATTATTTGTCCTACTATAATTTATGCTGCAGAGATAAATACCATGCATAACCAGAAGCATTTTTTATTCCATTTTATAGGTTATAGTTCATCATTAACAGAATCAAGGGCTGGAGTTCAATAGGAACTGAAGCAAAGAACATGGAGAACCACTGTTTATCGGCAAACTCTCTGGCTCATGCTTAGTTAGCTTCATTTTACAGCCCATGGTTACCAGCCCAGGAGTGGTGCTGCCCATCTCAATCATTAATAAGGACATTTAGCAAAGATACATCTATGGGCCAATCTGGACAATCTCCACCCGAGATTCTCAAGTAACTCTAAGATGTGTCAAATTGGCTTGACTTAAAATTAACTGGGACATTTATTATTTTATTGTTGTTATATGTTTGTGTGTAGTGTGTAGACATACGCATATATGCATTTGAGTCCTCAACAAGAGATTGATTTCAGGTCTTCCTTCATTGCTTTCCAAATTATATCATTAAGTCAGAGTCGCTTAATGAATTTGGAAATCAGTGATTATGCTAAACTGATTAGACAGCAAGATCCTGGGATCCTACTGTCTCTACCCACCCGGAACTATGATTGCAGTTATTCCATGTCTAGCCATTTACTTTTTAAAAGAATTTCACACACAAATGATTACATTTATATCATTTATACCCTTTCATGTTTGCCTCCAACTTCTCTTTCCATTCCTGTTTCCTCTCAAGTTCATGACTGCTATAATAATTATTGCATATGTATATATATTTATATATACACAAACACACATACACACATATATATCCTGAGAGTTTAATTTTCAAATTAATTTCTAATTTATTCTCTTGGTTAGAGGCATTTTATGACATCTTAGATTCAGGGAGATATGAAACTAACCATAAACGAGTTTCCAAGAATTAAAGCCATATTTTAGAAAGAATACTGACCGGATCCTAATTTATTGTACTTCATGTTAGACCACAGACTGTTTATAGAACTCTATTAAAGACTTGTGCATTTGTACTTATCTGAAACTAAGAAGTACTCACTTATTTAACATTAGCCTATTTTTAATCCTGTCTGGTTGCATTACCCATTTAACTGATAAGCAGCACACAAGAAGTTACTGAGTATTATTAGTTCTTAAGCTTAGGGTGTTCTCAAATTGTAAAGAAAATCTTATTTCACTCCTCCTTTCAGAGAGTGCTTCAGGCTCGTGTTGTGGCTTTCAGTTCCTTCTTCTCAAAGTGAGTGTTCTCATGAATGTTTTAGAGAAAATGAAATTTCCCAAATGCACTGATTAGTAATTTTTAATAGACAGTCCAACAGTTAACTTTGTCAAATGCAAGTTTGCTTCTACATCCTCACTTGAAAATTAATATATCTTTAGAACTCTAGTAAGTTTAAACTCAAAAGTTTCAAATCATGTAACCTGTTCACTGGTGTCGATGAGTTTGTCATTAAAACAGTGTTTAGGAAGGACACAAGTGTGTCTGGAGTAGGCAGTAATCATAGCAGCACTTAGGATGGGAAGGGTGAGATCCATCCAAAAGAAACATAAATGGACTTTTGGAAGAAATCATGACTGGAGGGAAGAAAGAAACAAATGGTCATTATGTTTCTGTGGGTACCTACATCAGGGAAAACAAAAAGGAAAAGTAGCCCGTATTTAGTGTTCTTGTGGACCTCAGGTCTATAAGAAAATGGGGATTGGCCTCAGCCTTCATCTTATAGAAGGCAATATAATTATGATTTAAATGTATGTTGTATGTTGAAAATGTCCTGGACTAAGAAATTACAAGTAGTAATGATTAGGAAGTGTGAGCTAATACTTTGATTTTGTTAAAATTTGTTACTGGGTTCATTAAAAAAATAAATAAAGCCCTTCTTTCTTCTACTGTTTTCTTCAATGAGATTGCAATTACTACAGATACTTTTCAAATCCAACTTGGAATGGGCCTTCTGAGAAGATATGTTTTTCCCATTATTTTCTTTTCCGTAATTTCTCATAGACTATGGCATGATGTAATTTTGGTATAATGATAAATGCAATATTTTCTGGGTAATGATTCTATGAGACTCAAATGCATCACTCGCTAAGCCTGACAACTGGAGGCTATGATGGGCATCCGTTCATTGTTTATTACTGGCTTAAGAAAGGATTTAGTGTTCAGCTCTATTTCTGATCATTAGAGCCACCTCTTTTAGCAATATGATGTTCTTCAAGGATGCAGATGCCCAGTATGTGCTGTAGTTCAGGTATAAAGTGCTGACCCTTTGGAAAATCCTCACCCTGGAATATGGCCCTAGTACGTTAAGTTGAGTCAATCAAGGATGTGTTAGGTCTGTTTTTCATCTGGGTTTGTCCCTCTGCTTAATCTTGCATTCTCCCTCCGCCTTCTAATAGAGTTGATCTCAGTGGAAGTTATTCTCTAGTGTGCCCTGCATATTAAACTTCTAAACAGATTTTTCTACAAAATATAACTGACAGCTAACTCTAAGAATTCAAGGCTTATTCAACCTAGACAGAAGCCATTGAGTTATACTTAAGCTTTTAAGATATGCAAGAACACATTCCACCAGGAAAAGGGTCATTTATTCTCTATGTGCAAGAGACTCTCCTTCAATTGGATGTGGCATTTTGAAGTAAAATAACTTATCTGCTGATAATGGAAAGTGCCAGTGTCAATGTCAGGACACATTTGGAAGCAAAATTGGAATAGTGTATTAAGTAGAGACCTGAAAGTTGTGGAGGTACTGCCTAGAATGTACTGCTGCCTTATAATTAAATGGACAGAAATACCATGTAATATACTACAGTTATCTTTGATAGAAAGCAAAGCAGGATTAACCAGACACATCCACTCCCACTCACCCCTTCCACACAGAAAAAAAATACCTCTTAAAATTTTCTTTCACATGAATAAATTTCAGTTCTAATAATGGCAGACACTATATTATGCATTATTTCTAATAATTTAAAGATAAAGAAAGGTAATGGGATCTCTAATTGGAATAACTGAGTAAAGTAATCTTTTAGAATACCATTGTTTTCTATTATGTTAATAAGAAAAAATGTCAGTTTTATAAGCTTTGTAAATTTCCTTTTCCATCTTTTTCTTGGATTGTTTCTGTGGATAAATGTAATTTTGAAGTTAATTTCTGACTTTTCAAGCTTTTACTATTAAATAATCTCTTTCAGTAATCCTCACACTTAAAATATTTTATATATTTTGAACATTACATTATATTCTCTTTTCTTTGCTTCCTAAATTATAAGACTATTATGGAACATTTAAAATATTAGTATAAGTAAATGATACACTAATTATAAATGGCAGGTATATTAAGTATTTTTTAAAAATATTTATTTATTTATTTATTTATTTATTATGTATACAATATTCTGACTGCAGGCCAGAAGGGGGCACCAACCTCATTACAGATGGTTGTGAGCCTCCATGTGGTTGTTGGGAATTGAACTCATGACCTTTGGAAGAGCAGGCAATGCTCTTAACCACTGAGCCATCTCTCCAGTCTGTATATTAAGTTTTTATGTGTGTGTGTGTGTGTGTGTGTGTGTGTGTGTGTGTGTATGAGAGAGAGAGAGAGAGAGAGAGAGAGAGAGAGAGAGAGAGAGAGAGAGAGAGAGAGAGAGAGAGAGATTTATTAGAATAGTTTCTAGGCTGTGGTCCAGTTAGTAAATGAAATTCTACCAATGGAAAATCCAAGAATCCATTTGTTCAGTTCACAAGGCTGGATTTCTCAGCTGGTCCCCAGTATGTGCTCAGATCCCAAAGAATTAGGCTTTAATGCCTAGTTAAAAGGAAGGAATAGCCTTACCAGTGAGAGCAAGAGCAAGTAGGCAAAGAGAGAGCAAGTGCCCTACTTCCATGTTCTCTATATAGGATGATAGTAGAGGATGTAGCCTAAAAGAATGATTCCTTACCCAATCTGACTACTACAATGAGGTGTGTGTGTGTGTGTGTGTGTGTGTGTGTGTGTGTGTGAGATCAATACTTCCTTTGTTTGGACAGTTTTACCTTTCAACCTTTCTTTTAAAGGATCCTGGTATGTATTCTATTACATGTAAAATGGAAGACTATTTTAAGGCAAATTACTTTGAAATTGAAATATTGAAAAAAACAACAATGAAATAAGCTAATAATTTCTCTATAGCTTACATACATAATTCATGACAGATATCAAATATAATATGGAAAGGTTAAATTCACTAGAGAATTAAAATATATGATGTAGTTAACTAAAACTATTAATTAAATTTTCCATGAGAACAATTAAAAGATTTTTAAAAATAAAAATTTGGGATATACTGCTAGCTGGTGGTTATTAGTTTTTAGTCTCCATGTGTCATTTTCTAGGATATGAAGATTAAATTATTTGTAGGATTCTAGGCCACTGATGTCTATGTGTAACCTTCAAGACATATTTTAGAAAATATACTATATTACAAAAATTACAAAAGATGGTTTTGTTCTCTGTAAAACACATTCAATTTAAGTATTTTTATTTCAAATGTAAAATCTTCCAACATCACTTGGCAGTCACTGTTCCTTAGATAATTAATTATAAAATTTTATGTTATATTAACAACTTCATGTAGATTATGAAAATACATTTATTGGGCCAATGTCCCAGATGGAAAGCCCAATGTTTAGGCCCTAGACCCTGGGGCAAAACCCTGAGCCCCTCCCCCACCCACCTCAATTGCAAGGACAAGATTCCTACATTTAGGCTGTTCCAACACCCTCCACCTGACCCTGTAGTTTATAAGTCCCACTTTGCCCCCAAACCCACCCATCCCCAGGACCTCAGTGGTTTCCAGAGACATAGACAAATTTTACAGAGCAGACCAAGAGAGAATGAATCCCTGAGAGGCAGACACCAACTGCAGGGATTAGACAAACTGGCAAAGACAGTGCTTGCACCAATGGAGGAAGAGATGAGCAGATACCAATGCGAGAATACAGTCTAGAACCTAAAGAGTGATATGGCACCACCATAACTTAGTCATCTTACAGCACAAACCAGAACATCCCAACCCAAAAGAATCAGACAAAAACAACCTTAAAAACAACTTTATGAAGATAATAGAAACCTTTAAAGAAGAAATAAAAAAAAATTCCCTTAAAGAAATCAAGGAGCGATACTGTCATTAAGACAAAAAGGCAATCTACTGACTGAGAGAAGATCTTTACCAACCCCACATCAGACAAAGGTCTGATTTCCAGAATATATAAAGAACTCAAGAAACTAGACATTAAAACTCTAATTAACATTATTAAAAATGGGGTACTGAACAGAACAGAGAATTCTCAACAGAAGTTCAAATGGCCAAAAGACACTTAAGGTCATGCTCAACCTCCTTAGCTATCAGGGAAATGCAAATCAAAACAACTCCGAGATACCATCTTACACCTGTCAGAATAGCTAAAATCAAAAACACCAATGATAGCCTATGCTGGAGAGGATGTGGAATAAGGGGAACACTCATCCATTGTTGGTGGGAATGGAAACTTGTGCAAGCACTTTGGAAATCAGTGTGGTGGTTTCTCAGGAAACTGGAGTCAACCTATCTCAGGAACCAGCAATTCCACTCTTGGGAAAATAACCAAGAGATGCCCAATCATACTACAAATGCATTTGTTCAACTATGTTCATAACAGCACTATTTGTAATAGCTAGAACCTGGAAACAACCAAGGTGCCCCTCAATAGAAGAATGGATAAAGAAGCTGTGGCACATATACACTTTAGAGTTCTACTCTGCAGTAAAAATCAATGACATCTTGAATTTTGAATGCAAATGGATGGAAATAGAAAACACTTTACTGAGTGAGGTAACCCAGATTGAAAAAGAGGAATATGAACCTTCATCTGGCAATGGATGGAGATAGAGACAAAGACCCACATTGGAGCACTAGACTGAGCTCCCAAGTTCCAAATGAGGAGCAGAAGGAGAGAGAACATGAGCAAAGAAGTCAGGACTGTGAGGGGTGCATCCACCCACTGAGATGGTGGGACTGATCTACTGGGAGATCACCAAGGCCAGCTGGACTGGGACTGATGGAACATGTGATCAAACCAGACTCTCTGAATGAGGCCAATGGTGGAGGCTGACTGAGAAGCCAAAGACAAGGACTCTGGGTTTTCATTCTACTGCATGGACAGACTTTGTGGAAGCCTGGTTTGTTTGGATGCTCACCTTCCTAGATCTGGCTGTGGCGGGAGGACCTTGGACTTCCAATGGGGCAGGGAACTCTGATTGCTCTTAGGACTGGAGAGGGAAGGGGAGAGGGAGTGGGTGGAGTGGGAGGGAAATAGGAGGTGGGGAGTAGATGGAAATTTTTAATAAATAAATAAAATTGAAAAAAGCAATCAAGGAAAAGTCTAACAAAAATTGGAAGAAATAAATCTTTTAAAGAAAGCCAAGAAAAAGCAAACAGGTAAAGGAAATAGTTCAAAACTTGAAAATTGAAATAGAAGCAATAAAGAAAAAAACAAGCTGAGGGAATCCTGGAAATGAAACATCTGGGTAAATTAACCGGAACCAGAGATGCAAGCATAACCAACAGAATGCAAGAAATAGAATAGAAAATCTCAGGCAATAAAGATATGATACAGGAAATAGATACCTCAGTAAAAGAAAACATTAAAGTCAACAAAGTCATAATACAAAATGTCCAGGAAATCTGATACGCCACAAAAAGACAAAACTGAAGAACAATAGACATAGAAGAATGAGAAGTCTAGCACAATGACATAGAAAATATATTCAACAAAATCATAGAAGAAAACTTTTCCAGCCTAAAGAAGGAAATGTATATGAAGATACAATAAGCATACAGAACACCAAATATATGGGGCACCTCCCAAAAAATCCCCTTTCCGCATAATAACCAAAGCACAAAATATACAGAATAAAGAATGAATAAAGAAAGAGCTGCAAAGGAAAAAAGCCAAGTAACATACAAAGGCAGACCAATCAGAATAACAATGGATTTCTCAATGGAGACTCTGAAAGCTAGAAGGTCCTGGACAGACATCATGCAGACATTAAGAGATCATGTATGCCAACCTAGAATACTTTGACTAGCAATACTTTCAGTTATCATAAATGAAGAAAGCATATTTTCCATCACAAAACCAGATTTAAAAAATACCTATCCACAAATCCAGCTGTACAGAAAGCACTAAAAGGAAATCTCCAACCCAAGAAAGTTAGAGGCACTCATGAAAATATAGGCAATAGATAGTCCCATACCAGCAAATTCTAAAGAAGGAAAAGACACACACACACACACACACACACACACACACACACACACACACACACACACGCGCGCGCGCGCATGCACTACCACCAAAAAAGTAACTGAAATTAACAATCACTGCTTATTAATATCTGTTAATATTAATGGATTCATCTCACCTATAAAAAGGCACAGGATAGCAGAATGGATATAAAATAGGGTACATCTTTCTGCTGCATCCAAGAAACACACCTCAACTTCAAAGGCAGACATTACCTCACAGTAAAGGGTTAGGAAAAGACTTTCCAATCAAATGGACCCAAGAAGCAAACTAGTGTAGTTATCCTAATATCTAACAAAAAAGACTTCAAATTGAAGGTAATCAAAAGCGATGAAGGACATATCATATCAGTCATAGGAAAAATCCATACGATGAATTCTCAATCCTGAACAGTTATGTCCCAAATACAAGGGCGCCTACATTTGTTAAAGAAATACTACTAGAGACTAAACTCCACATCAAATCTCACACACTAATAGTGGGATGTTTCAACAACCCAGTCTCACCAATGGATAGGTCTGCCAAACAGAAAATTAACAAAGAAACAAGGGAATCATCAGATGTTATGTCCCAAATGAATTTAATAAAAATTTATAGAACATTCTACCTAAACACAAAAGAATATACCTTCTTCTCAGCATCCCATGAAGCCTTCTCTAAAAGTGACCACAAAGAAAATCTCAAAAGATACAAGCAAACATTGGAATGAACTCCTATATTTTATTGGACCACCATGGGTTTAAGTTAGAATTCAACAACAATGCAAATTCCTGAAAGCTTGAAAACTCATGGAAACTGAATAATTCTCAACTGAATCACACCTGAGTCAAGGAAGAAATTAAGAAAGAAAATAAATAATGCCTAGAATTCAATGAAAATGAAGGCACAATATACCCAAATTTATGAGTGGTTATGAAATCAGTACTCAGAGGAAAACTTCATAGCACTAAATGCCTACATGAAAAAGTTGGAGAAATCTCATACTAGTGAGTTAACAGAACACCTGAAGTCTCTAGAACAAAGAGAAGTAAACTCACCCAAGAGGAGTAAATCCCAAGAAATAAGCAAATTGAGAGGTAAAAATCAATAAAATGGAAACAAAAAGAAAAATACAAAGAATCAATGAAACAAAGAGTAGGTTCTTTGAGAAAACCAACAAGACAGACAACCCTTAACCAAACTAACCAAAAGATACAGAGAGAATATCCAAAGTATCAAAATCAGAAATAAAAAGTGGGCTATAACAACAGATACTG
The DNA here is from genome assembly GCF_903992535.2 of Arvicola amphibius. NCBI lineage: Eukaryota > Metazoa > Chordata > Mammalia > Rodentia > Cricetidae > Arvicola > Arvicola amphibius. Next base: position 89,876,265 of record NC_052051.1, read on the forward strand.
AAAAAATCCAGTGAATCATCGTATTATACTTTAAAAACCTATACTCAATAAAATAGGAAAATTTAAAAGTTTTGGTAAGCTTTCTTGATAGGATCTGTATAACAAAGTTAAATCAAGACCAGATAAACAGCCTAAACACACATATAACCTCTAAGGAAATAGAAGCAATCATTAAAAATTTCCCAACCAAAAAAGTCCAGGATCAAATGTCTTCAGCACAGAATTCTACCAAAATTTCAAAGATGAGCTAATTCCAATACTCCTCAAACTGTTTCACACAATAGAAACAAGAGGAAATTTGCCAAACTCCTTTCACAGTTATGCTGATACCCAAACCACACAATGATGCAACAAAAAAAGAACTATAGACCTATCTACCTCATGAACATTGATGCAAAAATACTCAATAAAATACTGGCAAACTCAATCCAAGAACAAATTTACAAAATCATTCATTATGACCAAGAAGACACAGAGAGAGTACCCCAGAGATGTAGGGTTGTTTCAACATATGAAAATCTGTCAGTGTAATCAACCATATAAAAAAACTGAAAGAAAAAAAAAAACATGATCATCTTTCCAATGGAAAAGCCGTTGACAAAATCCAGCACTTCTTCATGATAATTGTCTTGGAGAGATCAGGGATACAGGAAATATACCTAAATATAATAAAAGCAATTTACAGCAAGCTGACAGCCAACATCAAATTAAATGGAGAGAACCTCAAAAAGATTCCACTAAAATCAGAAACAAGACAAAGATGTATACTGTCTCCATAACTATTCAGTACAGTGCAAGTTTTAGCTAGAGCAATAAGACAACAAAAGGAGGTAAAGGGAATACAAATTTGATAGGAAAAAGTCCAACTTTTATTATTTGCAAATGATATTATAGTATACTTAAGTGACTCCAAAGAATCTATCTGGAAATTCCCACAGCTCATAAAAAGTTCAGTAATATGGTGGGATGCATGATCAACTCAAAAAATCAGTAGCCCTCTTATATAAAAATGATAAACAGGCCAAGAAAGAAATAAAAGAAACAGCACCCTTTACAAATGCCACAAATACAAAATATCTTTGGGTACCTCTCACCAAACAAGTAGCTTAAGGCACTGAAGAAAGAAAGTAAAGAACATATCAAAAATGAAAAGATCTCTCATGCTCTTGGAGAGGTAGGATCAATATAATAATAATGGCAATCTTACCAAAAGCAATTCACAGATTAAATGCAGTCTCCATCAAAATCCCAACACAATTCTTCACAGACCTTGCAAGAACAATGCTCAATTTAATATGAGAAAACAAAAACCCAGGACAGGCAAACAATCCTGTACAATAAAGGAACTTCCGGAGGCATCACCTTCCCTGACTTCAAACTCTGCTATAGAGCAACAGTAATAAAAACAGTTTGGTTTTCATATATATATATATATATATATATATATATATATATATATTAAGCTAAAATGGTACTATGGAAAAAGGAATACACCTTTAACAAATTGTGCTGGCATAACTGGATGTCATTATGTTGAAGATTGCAAATAGATCCATATCTATTGCCATGCAAAAACTCAAGTTCAAATGGATCAAGAACTTGAGCATAAATCCAGTTATATTGAACCTGATAGAAGAGAAAGTGGGAAGTAGCCTTGAACTCATAAATACAGGAGACCACTTCCTAAATATAGCACCAGCAACAAAGACACTGAGAGAAACAATCAATAAATGGTACTTCCTGAAGCTGAGAAGCTTCTATAAGGAAAAGAACAGAGTAAATAAGACAAAATAACAGCTTAAGTAAGGGAAAATATCTTCACCAACTCCTCATGTGACAGAGGGTTGATGTCCAAAATATATACAGAACTTAAGAAACTAGACATCAAAATACAAAATAATCCAATTAAAAATGGGGTACAGAGCTAAGCAGAGGTTATCAGCAAAAAATGCCAAATAGCTGAAAAATGTTTAAGGAATTGCTCATCATCCTTAGCCATCAAGGAAACACAAATCAAAATGACTCCAAGATAACATTTTATACCTGTCAAAATGGCTAAGGTAAAAAAAAATGCTGAGGGTAACTTTTGTTGGAGAGGATGTGGAATCAGGAGAACACTCTTCCACTGATGATGGCAGTGCAAACTTGTACAGACATTTTGGAAATCACCGTGGCAGCTTTTCAGAAAATTGGAAATCAATTTACCTCCTGTGCATATACCCAAAGGATACCCAATAATACCACAAGGACACTTGTTCAACAATGCTCACAGCAGCATTATTTATAACAGTAAGATCCTGGAAACAACTTAGATGCCACTCAACTGAAGAATGGATAAAGGAAATGTGGTACATATACAATGGAATATGACTCAGCTATAAAAATAATGACTTAATGAACTTTGCAGGCAAATAGATGTAACTAGAAAAAAAACACCCTGAGAGAAGTCACCCAGAATCAGAAAGACAAACCTGACATGTATTCATTCATAAGTGCATATTAGACACAAAGCAAAGCAAAACCAGACTACGATCCACAGCTACAGAAGCGAGGTAACAAGGAAGACCAGAAGAGGGACACATGGATTGCCTTGAAAACAGTTATTAAATGAAGTCTCCTGGGTAAACTGGGGATAACCAGGAGTAAAGGGAAGGGGATGGGAGATAGAACATGAGGGAAAGGGATGGTCCAGGGGGGGAGGAGGACAGAGAAGGAGAGCGATGAAGGAGAGATCTTAATAGAGAGATCTACTATAGAGATAGGGAGAAACCTGGCATTAGAGAACCCACAAGGATGACCTCAGTTAAGACTCCTAGCATTAGTGGAAAGGGTTCCTTCACCGTAATTAGATAAGTGTATTGTAGTCGGAAGCCTCTTTGTTGGTTCCTGGCTGCTCAGCCCCGAAATAATCACTCAGCAACTATATTATTTGCAATACTGTTTAGTCAATAGCTTAAGCATATGGCTAGCTAATTATTATAACTTTGGCTAACCTATTACTATTAGTCTGTATATTGCCTCGTGTCTGTGGCTTACTGGCAAAGTTCCAGTGTGTCAGTCTGTGGCTGCGGGCTACATGGCTTCTCCCGGACTCTGCCTTCTTTTTCCCAGCATTCAGTTTAGATTTCCATGCCTAACTCTACTCTGCCCTATCACAGACCAAGGAAGTTTCTTTATTCATTAATCAAAAAAGCAACACATCAGTGTATACCCCAACTATCATCACAGAGCCTTCATCCAGTAACTGATGGAATCAGATGCAGAGATCCACAATCAAGCACCAGATAGAGCTCCGGGAATTCAGTTGAAGAGAGGGAGGAGGGAATATATGAGCAAGGAAGATCATGATCCTGATGGAGAAATCTACAGAGACACTTTAACCAAGCTCTTGGGAACTCATGAATTCTAGACCGATTACTGTGGAGCATCCATTCTCCCGAGCGCTCCCCATTCTCCCCTTCACACTTTTCTCTCCCCATCTGCCCTTGGCCCCGTCCCACCCCACCCCCAAGTTCCCAATTTTTGCCCGGCGATCTTGTCTACATGCTTAGCCTTAAAGCAATGAGAGAAGCCTGGTCCTGCCCCAACTTAATATCCCAGACTTTGTTAGTTCCCTATGGAAGCCCTTATCCATTGGGAGGAGTAGATGGGGGTGGGCTGGGGGGAGGTGAGGGGGTGGGAAGAGTGGTGGAGGACAGAACTGTGGTTGGAATGTAAAATGAAATTAAAATAAATAAATAAAAGTAAAATAAAGAAAAAGAGAAAATGCATTCATTTAAAGCAAACTTCATGTGGCTTGTGATTCTGATGAAGTTTTATTTTACTACTTTAACATTTTACATTGTAAAATTATGAGTTTTTATGTAATTGGTATGTTACGAGTCCAAGTATGATGAATGAGTCATAGGAATTTCTCTTTTAAAATTGACTAATATTCAATTTCTCTAATAAGAAAGCAGGCTAAAAAACATGGATTTGAATAGAATGAAAAGAAACAAATGGCAATGATTATCATAAAATTATTCCTTTGGGAAAACAAGCATACATAGTTTTTCTTTAATAGTTTACTTACATCTATGTTTTTAGAAACCTCTGAAAGAATCATCCCTGTCATAAGCAATAAAGACATAATATAAGATCTTTCACTTCAAAGTATGGAAACAAAACCCAGATGGGATAAATAATTAGGCTGAGATCTCTCTACTCAAATACTTAGCTTAGCAGGGGCTTTGAAGTCATCTTGTTTAAATGAACTTATAGGGAGAAAATCCTCTCTTGAGCACTTCATATAATGCCTGAGTATTAGCAGCTACTGACATTTTCTTCAGTTGTAGAAGAATATGAAACTAAGCATGCTTGTCTCTCATCTCACAGATATGAATAGGAATACATTATGACAGGGACTGGGCCAGCCTCAGCGGTAAGAGAGTCATAATAGTAACCAATGAGTCAGCTCATGGCAGTTACAGTATACTGCAGAAATCACGGACTCATTCATATAAGGAATTAACTGTGAGGTCTGATGATGACACAGTTTGGATCATTTGAGAATGAGTGATAGATGACATGATTTATTTCAGTAAAGATGGGATGCTTCCTGGCATCATGTGGTACAACTTGAGTTCTGAGGTTGACCAGGTAAAAACAGAGAATATTTCAAATAAATGAGCCAATACTGGGAAAAACATCAAAAGAGGCAGAAATCCAGTGCAAAGTCTAGCTAAAACAATAGAGTAAGTATGAATAAGGACAGTGAGACCCTGAGTGGCTGCTGTAGTGGAAAGAAATTACCTGAAATTTAAGATTTTAATTCTAGTGTTGTCTTCATCCAGAATTTAATATTTAGCAGTGTATTTCACTTTTCCTAATCATTATAATAATCCATCTACATCTACGCTGGAGCTAAAGAAATGGTTTTCTGATTCAAAACATTTGGTGTTTGAATTGAAGACCAGGGTTTGATTCCCAGCACCCACATGGCCACTTATAATGCTCTATAAGTCTGATTCCAGGTGGTTTAATGCACTCATCTGTTCTCTATTGGCACTGCATGTATGAGGTTAGCATGTATAAATTCAGGCAAACATTCATATGAATAAACTAATAAATAAAACTCCTTTTTAAAGAAGTACATATGATCTTCTGACAATTAAATCAGTTATGTAGATATGAGTCTTCTGCTTTATTTTTAAAACTCCAGACAGTTTGATAAGCCAGAGACATTCAATCTGAAGTAGAAGTTCAATTTTTATTGTGCACAGGGCCAGTCACTTCTATGTTTTTACTGGTTATTAGACTAACAGTAGCTCTCAACTTAGTAACAGGTCTAACATCCGTGTGTCATAAGATTTACACTCTGTGAGACTTAAGGAGGGAAAGAATTCCAAGAAAACAAGGGAAATTAAAGTAACTGCACTTCCAAGTGTTTAGATTGTCAACAAGACAGAAAATGGTAACTAGATTTCAAAGTGGATTCTGAACCAGGTGCTCTGGTATTCAAATTGGATACAAGAAATACTACAGTCATACATTTTAGTGCTTTGGAAATGCATTGTGATCTAACTCTGTGTAGAATTTACACTTATTAGTTACTGGATAGTAATTATGCAAATTCCTGTTTCTCTCCTCAGCCCCTAGTCTTCAATTCCAATCTTCAAGCTTTGTTTATGGTGCTGTTTACTGAGTCAATCTAAAACTGATGATTTAAAGTTTGTCAAGATGATCAATTTATTTTGTGAAATTAGGTCATTATGTTCTAGTGTCTCGCTTAGAGGATTCCAACTTCTCAAGCCCCCATCATTTGTAGTTGACATCATTTTTATCAGCACAACAGTACAATTCTTCTCGTTTAGTCAATGGATTTGATTCCAGTTGCAAAAAAACACTCTCAGCTTTCATTTTGTCACTTGTTAGTTCTCTTTTGGATCACTTATTATCAATGCTGAGTGCAGAAATTATCAATCCCTAGGAATGGACCCATTGCCTCAAACTCAGATCCACTGCCTCCACTGAATGCAGCTGTCAATGTACGTTACAAAGAACATCCATCAGCAATCACTTAGTTCACTCCCTCTTCTTTCTTTTAAACAGAATTCAGTTATAGTTAATATAATTGACCATATTAATATAAAATGAATATATAATACATAACATATAATAATATAATTAATATACAACATAATGTAATTAATATATAATAAAATAATATAATAGTATATTAATATGATATATTAACATAAGGGCACCAAGTCATCAACTAAGGGTTCTTGTCAAGATTATTAGTGACCTCTAGAATACCAATTTTAGTTACCAAATCCCAAGTTTTTATTTTCTTTTCATTAGTATTGACAGTTGGTCATTCATTGCTGCTCAGTCTATATTTGCTTGACAGGAAATTGTCTTCATTTTTCTGTTACCTCTTGATAATGTTTCTTGTTTCCCTTAATAATGTTTTTCTTCCTAACTACAGAGGGTACGTGTATCTCAGATTTATCCCAAGTCCTTTTCTTCCATTTTATTCTATTCTATTCCCACTGACAGTACATTGCCTCTTATGAAATATAATCTATAACATGAAAATTTTGCAAATAAGATATATAAGTTTGCCTCTAGTTGTCAAGTTTATGTATTTATCTCTGTTCTGTATATGAGTGTGCATGTTGCATATATAAGTTTTAGGGTAAATATTTCATTTTTCTTGCCTTTTCATCCACATTATTATTTCATCCACATCAGTAAAACAGGCCAGCTCCCATAAAAACATGCCAGTTCATATAGAGCAGATCTATCTTCCCAATAACAATACCCATAATCTTCTCCAAGACTGTGTCATTGATATTGAATGACTAAACTGGATTCATAACTACTCCTTTCACCAATACCAATAGTGTGTTCTCACACTGATGGCAAATGATGTCATACTTCTTAATACTTTCCAATAGTATCCAATCCCAGTTTGGAAAAATCAAAGTTGTCTTTTTGTTAAAAGTGCTCATACAGTTGGGGCCTTCTTCACTATTACTTCTCAGACTTCATTGATGATAGTGTTCCTTAGGTCATCCTGGCCATGCTGGTCTCACTGTCTCTCCACTCTTGTCTGCAGTGGTTTCTTGGGCTTTCTGTCGGTTTTCCAGTTACCTACATATGCAGTTTCTCATTTCACTATGAGTTCACAAAATTATACCTTCTCAACTAGGACTTCTTTCATGTGTCCATAAAATTGCAGCAGTGTTTTTATTGCTGAGTAGTACTCTAATATGTGTATATTCCACAGTTTCTTCATCCATTCTTCCACTGAAGGGTGGTGGGGGCTGACTGAGAAGCCAAGGACAATGGCGATGGGCTTGGATTCTATGGCATGGACGGGCTCTGTGTGAGCCTTCTCAGTTTGGATGCTCACCTTCCTGGAGGGAGTTGGGAGGATCTTGGACTTAACATAGTGTAGGGAACCCTGATGGCTCTTTGGCCTGGAAAGGGCGGGAGTGGGGGTATGTGTGGAGAGGAGGGGAGGGAAGGAGGAGGAGGGGAGGAGATGGAAATTTTTAATAAAAAATGAGAAAAAAATTGCAGCTCTGTTTATTTTTATTCTCTCACTCTGTCTCTCTGTCTGTCTGTCTGTCTGTCTGTCTCTCTCTCTCTTTTACTTTCTTCATAATGTTCTTTCACATGTAATGTTACTTATTTCTTTGATTGTTCAGACCTTCTTTCTAACATGCAGACGTGGTAGGACTAGCAACTTTTACTTTCAGCAAGTGTTTCATAAAGTACCTATCAAACATACATGTTTGATAAATGTTATTCATTCATTTATTTTTGATGGAACATGTCCTACATGTCTGTGACGGTAAATTTGGCAATAAACTACACAACCTATCCCAAAGATCATATAATTTACTTGGGCTATATGATATCACAGAAGATGTGGATGAGACAGAATACTAAAGAAAGAGTGTAAATGAAAGGTTATTTTAGTTTAGTTAGTGGCTCTGATCTCTGTTCCTTCTGAGAACAGCAATTAAATTACTGCTCAGCACACCCTCAGCTGTTTCCAAAGTTGAGGGCCAATCGATGTGAGGCATGAGGAGTAGAAATTTAACGAAAATCTTTCTACTTAATATTGACATTGTGACGGGTCTTTCCTCATTCATGCAGTTTGTCAGCCAGCCTTAGATTAGACAGTAGATTAGCTACTTTTTTTTGTAAAGAAGCTTTGACTACTATTGTATGAAGCTCATTGTCTAGCCAACCCAATTTTCCAATTCTGTCAAACTTAGAGAACAAAACTGATGTTTGAAGCTTTTTGTTTTGTTTTTTTTTCTCCCTCAAACAGTATTGGCAGTCAATTTTAATGGACAGCAGTTCTCAACCTGTTGGTCTGATCCCTTTGGCAAACCTCTATCTTCAAAAGTGCTTACTTTATGATTCACAACTGTAGCAACTTACAGTTATGAAGTACAAATAAAAATAATTTTATGGTTTGGGCCTACCACAATATGGGGAGCTATATTAAAGGGTCACAACACTAGGAAATTGAGAACCACTGATCATAGACATCTGAAAAAGAAATGAAAATCCAAAGCAAATAGAAATATATGCATAAAGATGTCAGGCATAGAGAAGGAAAAATAAGATGTCATGGATTTAAAAGAAAGTTGGGAGGGATATTTAAAATTCTGAAAGAACATGAAGATGATTGGGTAGGGGGTAGAAAATGATTTAGGACTAGTTGGGGAAGGGGAAGGAATACTTCATTATGCATTATATAAAAATGTTTAAAAGAAAAATAAAACTTCAAAAGATATAAATTAGAGGTTCTTTGTTTTTGAGTTAAGTGTGACCCAGCTTTTCATCAATATTGTAAATTGCAATAAAACACTGATGCTTTCAAAGTTTAGAGAGAAAGTGGTTCTTGTTCATTATTTCTTATTTTCAAATGCATACGTAGAGAGGCAGCGTTCTCTTTTCATTTTATTATGGTAAAGACTACTTGATAATAAAGGCATACAGGGGCTGAAGGCAGGCCTCAGAAGTTAATCGTGCACACTGCTCTTGCAGAGGTCCCAGCTTGGTTCTCAGGCCTGGCATCAAATGAATGACAAGTGTAACTCCAGTCCCAGGGCATCTGACACCATCTTCTGGCCTTAGTATGGTTTTGCATGCACATAGCACAAGGTGATTCAGGCAGCACACATATGCATGCTCACTTACATGTAAAAAACAAATGTACCTTTAAAAGATAAAGACTGGAGAGGGTTTCGTTGGCAGGAGGTGAGACAGGGTAATACGGGGGAGAAATAATGAAATTATTATATCTGTAAAACTGGCAAGAAATAATAAATTTATTCAGTTTTAAAAGAAGGCTTAGATTGTGGAGACTGAAACAGGACTCAGGGTGGACACTTGCAGCTGTAACTCTCCAAAAACACTCAGGAGGAAGTATCAGGAACAGGCTTTGCCTGAGCAAATGATAGACATTTCATATAAAGCAGTAGGATACACAATTAGTACACAGAGTAGCAAAATTTTGAACATCCAAATTGAGAAAAAAATAGGTAAAAGATTAATTGACAACACTTTTAAAGTCTATCGCATTATAGCAAGCACACACACGTGCATGTACACATATGTGTATATTTGTAGTATGTGTGTTTGTGTGTGTGTTCACGTGTGCATGTGTACATGAGTGCAGGTGCCTATGGAGGCTAGAGGTCCAAGATACCCTTAGAGAAGGACTTACAAGCAATTTTGTGCTCCTCAACACGGGTACTAGGAACTGAACTAGGGTCCTCTGCCAGCACAGTATACAATCTGTGATGCTCTGGATAAGATCGGTCCTCATGGTTTCATAGATTTGAATAGTTAGTTACAGGGAGTGGCACGATTAGGAGGTGTGGCCTTGTTAGAGCAGGTGAGGCCTTGTTGGAGGATGTGTTTCCCTGAGGGGGGGCTTTTAGATTTCAGATGCTCTAGCCAGGCCCAAAGTTTCTCTCTTCCTGTTGTCTGAGGATCCAGATTATGGTGTCTCTTTACAGCAATAGAAACTTTAAGAATCACTTTAAACCACTCTCCCACCTCTGTTTCAAAAAATAAGGACACGAACATAGCCAAGGATATAGAAGACTTTGATGATAAAAATATTATGACATTAAAGAACGAAAATGAAAAAGAAACCAAGAAAATGGAAGGAATTATCATGTTCATGTAGTATTTAATTCATGTAAAAACATGTGTGTTATGAGTCATAATCTATAGACTGAATGCAGTCTTTGTCAAAATTCCAATAGTATCCTTCAGAAATCCAGAAAACAAATTCTAAAATTCACAAAGAGTTAAGAAAGACCTCAAATAGTCAAAGCAATCTTATGCAGAAAGAGTAATGATTGCTTAGCAGTCTAGAAGACTCAGGGATAAAACACTTGCTGCACAAGCCCGAGGACCAGAATTCAAAATTGCAGAGCCCATATGAAACAAAGCAGGTGTATAAGCTAGCCTGTAATTCTAGCCTTCCAGAGGCAGAGACAGAATATCCAGGACAAGCTGCTGAGCTAGCTTAGCTAAGCACTGAGTTCTGGCATTACTGAGAGACCCTGCCTCAGAAAATAAAATGGATAGCAAATGAGGGAATTCTTTGATGCCCATACACAAGTGTATTCACACACAAGTAAATACCCAGGCTTACATGAACACCACAGGCAGGTGCGTGAGCATGCATGCATGCACACACACACACACACACACACACACACACACACACAATGAGAAAGAGTATGTAATATCATGCTAGGAAAAACCATAACAGTCCTGTAAAAAATTCAGGGAAAAGAATGGATAAAACAGAAGTATATTCACAGAGCTACAGCAACTCAAATTTTGACAAAGATGCCTCAAGCATACATAGACAAAAGGCTGTATATTTATTAAGTGGTGCTGGTAAACATGCATCTTCATGTAGAAGAAACACCAGATTACCTCTTACTATAAGTAGAAGCCATTAATCATGCATTGAAAACTTTTATATGTGACCTGAAATCTTGGAAATGTTTGAGCAAAATGAGAAATCCATTCAAAGTACAAAGAGCAGAGCATTCTGAAAGGGACTCTACCAGCATAGGAGGCAAGTGATGAAATTACACGGTTTTTGCAGAGAGAGGGAAGCAATACGAGCCAACACAATGGGATGTTGTCAATATTTAGAATATATAAATAACTGCAAATTTTTAACCCCCAAACAATCTACAGATTCATAAATGGAGTAACAATCTACAGATTCATAAATGGAGTAACAATCTACAGATTCATAAATGGAGTAACAATGTGAATAGAAATTTCTCAAAAAAGAAACATAATGGTCAATAATTTTTTAAAAAAGTGATCAGTCAATTTTCTTTGTCAAGAGGAAAATTAAAATATTTTGAGGTTCAACCTATGACAGACAGAATATCTATCATAAAGGAAACAAAAGACACCAAATATTAACAAGGATGTGTAGAAGCAGGGGTGGAAACATTTATTTACTGCCGGTGGGCATGTAAACTATGGAAATAACTATGGAAATAAGCATGGAGTTTCTCCTCACATTGAAATAAACTTAGAACGTATGACCCAACTATACCTCTCTGTATATGACTCTAACTTCTTCCTCATAGATAGTTTGACATCCAGACTTATGGCTTCACTATTCAAACAACTAGAAGATACAGTATCATGGAAGTTCGAAGATCAATGATTGAGTAAAGGAGCTATGGAACATATTCACAAAGGAATTTTATTCAGCCATAGAGAACATGGAATGATGGCCTATGTGAGAATATAGATGGATCTGGAAATCATTGTTATGCAAAATAATTAGATTCAGAAGGAAAAGAACTACATATACTCTATCATAAGTAAAATCTAGGGCTGAATATATATATACATATATACATATATACATATATACATATATACATATATACATATATACATATATACATATATACATATATACATATATACATATATATACATATATATACATATATATATACTCTATCATAAGTAAAATCTAGGGCTGAATATATATACATATATACATATATATACATATATACATACTTTATCATAAGTAAAATCTAGGGCTGTACACACACACATACACACACACACACACACACACACACACACACATATATATATATATATGTAATCAGAATCGATACAGTGGTGAGAGGATTGGGACTAAACAGAGGAGACAAGAGGATGATATAGAGTAGTACAAAAAATGAAAAAAAATAGTTATGAAAATGCAAAGATTAAACCCATTATTTTATATAAACTTAAAAGTTAAGTAGGCTATATATTTTGTATCATTTGAAAGGGACCTTTAAAGCTTTTTTTCATATAACAAATTACTTAAATATTTATTTATATACAAAATTAACTGTTAAACTATCTTCTTGGTGTTGTTGATATCTTACATTTTATAAAACATTGCAATATATTATGAAGAACATCTTTGATGTATTTCTAGAAAAAATCTATATTGCTTTGTATTTTCTCATAAGTCATTAAACTTCCTTCTTACATATAACAAAACCTGTGAGTGGAAAATTTTGTACCAAGAACACTTGGAAGGGAGAGCAGGGAGAGTTCTGTGTGTTCAAGGCCAGCTTAGCCTGGTCTATATCACAAAAAAGTTAATAAAGCGAGGCATTTGGAGAATAACAAATAAGACTTAAACATTTCATCATACTTGTGACTTGTTAACTAAAATCCCTGTTTATGTATTAATGCCAAAAGAGGTAATACACATAAAACCATGGAAAAGGTAACTTTGATTTTAAACTTACTAAACTATGAAATCCAAATGTAAAATACTAGGTGAATAAGAAAAATGTAAGTTTCAAACCTACTTATGGACTGTTGAAAAGAGCATGCACAATTTCTTTAATGGTATGATATCTGTAGGTGGGTCTCACTCCAGGGCAGGACTCACTTTCAAAAATATGTGGGCAATACAAATTAGATTCAGTGGAATCTTCTTTGAACAGGAAAAAACAGACACGTGACACATACATTTATTCTAACAACAAGACTTGGAAGGCAGAGCATGGAGAGCTCTAAGGATTCAAAGTAGTTTGGATTGAAAAAAATGAGACACTTGGAGAATCTTTCCAATTAATTTCTCTTGTCTCCACTAGAAAATCTCTTTCATTGGATCTTCTACAATTTTGAATTTCTCTCTCATTTCTCGTCTTCCAAAGACATTTAAATCCCTGCATGTACTCAGTAAAGGACAACTTGCTACCATATTTTTGTTTCAATCAAATAAGGTTTTTGAAAAGTCCTATTTGTACTATATTAAAAATTACTCAAAGTGTAAATATTTTATAATTATTTGCAGGAAAACTAACATAACACAGAATAAACACTACTTGTCAACTTTGTTTATTTTAATGATTTATGATTGCAATTTAAAGCACAGTGTTAAGCTAGCTGTTACATTTGTGGTTTGAAAAATTTAAATCTCCATGATATTTGATTTCACTACAGTTCCTAAAATTACAGCATGTGATATATCTTGACTGTCATTATTTTTAGGTAAGTTTGAAGATATTTGGTAAAAGTATTAACATCAATACATAAAATGGAACAGAATAGAACTGATGAACTTTAAATTAAAAGAAATATTTACCAAAAGTTCCATGAAAAATGCAACAGTATGATCAGGTATAGTGCTGCACAGTGGCATCCCAGGACTTGGAGGCTGAGGCAGGAGAATCACGACTTCTAGGCCAGAATGGTTTATACACACACAAAACAGTTAACCAACCAAACAAACAAACAAAAATACCCACTTTATTAGATGAGTGAGTTGATGGATTCTTTAAATCTGCCAAACTGAAGAAATGTACCTTTTCATCCACATTGATTATGTTACAAATGTTGATTTTTAAATTGCGTTTTGGCATCAGCATACTGTGGTGGTTTGCATAAGAGTGCTTCCCCATAGGTTCATGTATTTAAATGTTTGAAAGAATTAGGAAGTGTGGCCCTTTTGGAGAAAGCATTTCACTGTTGTTGGGCTTTGAGGTTTCAAAAGCTAATGGCAGGTTCAGTAACACTCTCTTCCTGCTACCTGTGGATCCTGATGTAGAGTTCTTATCTCCTCTCCAGCAACCTGTCTGCCTGCATGCTGCCATGATGATAACGGATAATGGTCAAACCTCTGAAATTGTAGGTAAGCCCCAATTAAATGCTTTCTTTTGGTCATGATGTCTCTTCACATCAACAGAACACTGACTGAGATACCCCCACTAAAGGTACAACTGCTTCAAATCAAACTCAAAGTTACAAACTATCAGAGAAATAGGAGAAAATAATCTGTGCCAAACTGAAATAAGACTGTCATGCTAATCCTTGATCATAAATAAACATAAAAAATATGCAACTCTAATAAAAATTAATATTAATCACAATATGATAATTATATATTAATATGATTTCAATATAATTAACATATTATAGCATAATGTTATTTAAATATTTTAATAGTTATGTTTTCTATTTTGCCAATCTTATTTGTTTTTCTTGATGGGGTAGTGGGAAAAGGAAGAAAGAACACACACAAAGGCACACGTACAGAAAAGCTGGGATCTGATGTGCCATGTGCACTTTGATTGAGCTACACTGACTAAGCAATAATCTGGAACCTCAACATTAATTATGTACAGCACAGGGAGGGAATTAGAGAGTTTTCATAGGTGATCTCTATAGGTGAGTAGTCTCAGGCTGTAAATACCTGGGAGGATAAAGATGCAGCTGATAGTCTTTAAATGCACGATCAGTAATTCATCAGCATTGCACCCACTGTTAATATTCACATGTGGACCAAAGAAAGACTTTGCATGGTCAGTTGTTTATTAACACTCACATTGCACACACTCTCAACATTCACATGTGGACCACAGAAAGGCTTTCTATCCTGAGCTTTACCCTGGGGAAAGGCTTCACCATTCCCATGGATCTATGGTGTTGGTCCTTGACATGACCAACATTGTCAACAGTACACATTCTCTCAAGACTTCATCTACTCTTCACACATTGACTATTGACTTTCAAGTCTCTCCATCATATTATTTAACTTATATTCTTTTCCATTTTCATTTAGATACACTTAGCTGAAAGAATTTACTAACAAAAATGCTGCAATTTCAGTACTTAATTTAAACTTATTAGAATATAAAATAGATCTATCATTTGTATGAATTTCTCTAAGCTTTTGGGGAAGTAAAAGGAAAGTAAGGAAATTGGAATGATATTCCATGAACTCTCCAAAAAATGGTTTTAAAATTTGATCTTCCTTAATACCTATAAAAGTAGAAGAATAGAAATAGTAACTTTAAAAAGCATGAAAGATTAAAGGTTCCAAAGTTTTAAGACAGTTTTTATAGACATTATAGATGTGATTGTAACAATAGATTATATGCTGTATCATATACCAGAGATTTAAATATGAACATTCAATTACTAGCTATCAGAGTTGAGTAGCAGACCAGCATCCAAATATCACATCATGAAAAAGCATAAAGAAATGTTGTTTGCAAGATCACATAGAACTGTTACATCCAACATTCTGAAGGAGAACAAAATATAAATTTCTGAAGTTCATTTTCTGTATGCTAAACAGGCATAAACAACTGGAGAATGATAATGTTGCCATGGAAATAAATCCTTCATGTTTGCTCCTGTGAATACTGAGTTCCATGTTCTGTATTCATGCAATTCACACAGTTACAAACTCCCTAACTAGTCACACACACACACACACACACACACACACACACACACGCACACACACAAACACACACATGCATGCACACACACATTCAGAGAGAGAGGGAAAGAGAAACAAGAGTTAGAGAGACAGAAAATTATGTCTTATTGATGTGTATGAATCTATGTCACTGGATAAGATATATTAACCCATGATAAGCAAACTAAAATTTTCACATAAAACATTAAAAAAGAAAATTTAAATAACAATAGAATAAAACATTTAAATGAGTTAAATGACACCTGTTGTTGGCTTTCCTTCTCAGCATTAATTTGAAGTAATTTCCCCTTGATCTTTTCTCTTTGAAAGAATTGTATTCGATACTAACAATCTGAGTTTAGTACTTTATTTATACAGTGACATTTGGGTGTCCATCTATTCATTTGTGGTGAAGTCCTACTTTTTAGTTAACTTTTGCCAAAACAAACATAAAACCCCAAAAATGTGACAAAAAATCTCAGTCTAACTGCAAATTGTGTTGATATCACTTAATTACATTTTAAATGCAGTTTTCTATTGTTCTAAAATACTTTGACTCTATAAGACAAAAGAAGATTGATAGGTGAGAACACTAAACACCATCCTGAGTGAGGTAACCTAGGTCCAAAAAGATGAACATGGGATGTACTCACCCGTAATTGGTTTCTAGCCATAAATAAAGGACATCAAGCCTATAATTCGTGATCCTAGAGAAGCTAAATAAGAAGGTGAATCCAAAGAAAAACATATAGTTATCCTCCTGGATATTGGAAGTAGACAAGATTGCCGGACAAAAAATGGGAACTTGGGGGTGGGATGGGATGGGGGGATGGGGGATGGGGAGAGAAAAGCGTGAAGTGGAGGATGGGAAGAATTTGGGGGAATAGGATGGTTGGGATATAGGAAGGGTGGATATGGAAACAAGGAATTATATATCTTAGTTAAGGGAGCCATTCTAGGGTTGGCAGAGACTTGACTCTAGAGGGGTTCCCAGGTGTCCAGGAAGATGCCCCCAGCTAGGTCCTTGGGCAGCTGAGGAGAAGGAGCTAGAAATGGCCAGATCCTATTGCCATACTCATGAATATCTTGCATATCACCATAGAACCTTTACCTGGCGATGGATGGAGATAGAGACAGAGCCCCACATTGGAGCACTGGACTGAGCTCCCAAGGTCCTGATGAGGAGCAAAAGGAGGGAGATCATGAGCAAGGAAGTCAGGACTGTGAGGGGTGCGTTCACCCATGGAGACGGTGGGACAGAACTAACGGGAGATCACCAACTCCAGTTGGAATGGGACTGATGGAACAGGGGACCAAACCGGACTCTCTGAATGTGGCTGACGGTGGAGAATGACTGAGAAACCAAGGACAATGGCTATGGGCTTGGACTCTACGGCATGGACGGGCTCTGTGTGAGCCTTGTCAGTTTGTTTGCTCACCTTCCTGGACCTGGGGGGAGTTGGGAGGACCTTGGACTTTACATAGTGAAGGGAACCCTGATGGCTCTCTGGTCTGGAGAGGGAGGGAGTGGGGGTGTGGGTGGAAGGGAGGGAGGGAAGGGGGAGGAGGAGGGGAGGAGATGGAAATTTTTAATAAAAAAAGAATAAAAAAATAAAAATAAAAAACTAAAAAAAAGTTTCCTTCTGTTCTTATGCTAGATTGGTGCTGGATTAATCATAATCATTCTAAAACAAGAGAAAGCTATGATGCTATAATTGTTCCAAAAAGTTTCTTCCTGCAGATTGTGTGTATGTATGTGTGATAACCTGTGAAAGGCAATGGTGTATTGATGATTTCCCAATATGAGCTTTATATTTCATATCTGGCTTAAAACTACCTCTAGAACATACTATTAAAATGAAATTTAGAACATTGTTATACTTTTGAAGTCAAATTTAGCACTGGAGATTCTTTAACATTCTCAGTGAAGCATTAGGAAAATTAGCCAATTTCCTATCCATAGAAATAGTTTCATATCCAACAATTATTTTTCTGTTTTGCATATTGTGGCATATCAAGTAAAATTCTTTGATTTCTGTGTTAATAAATGTATAAATTAAAGAACTTTATCAGTTGAATATTTGAGATAAAAGTAGATAGTGAGAAGCTAATACTTTGAGGAGAACAGAGGTTCCCAGGTACAGAAATCTCCCAAGGCCGTTGTACTGGATTCTGGTCATGTGTTCAAATTTAGTCACTATTCTAAATAATAAGAAATTTTAGTTGCATTAGAGTCAAGCAATTATTGCTAAGACTGGAAAATACTCACTAAAATCATTTTTTTCATTCTGAATTCATAGCTTAAACTTGTCATATAATCAGAGAATAAATAATTGTTTTTTAAAGAAAAATTGCGATAGATTTTTGCAAAAAATAAAAGATAAAATTTGTTTCTAACATCTTGATGTATAAACTTCTAATTGTGTCATAATTGGTGTAGTAAAATCTCAGCAGAAAAGTCGGAACATTTTCTTATGTTTCCTATTCTAAGTTTGGCTTCAATACAATTTTCAGACATATAGATATGCAAATTTTTCTTGGTGATGTATTCTTGGAAATGTTTGCATTCCTTACATTGAGTTTTATATAGAATTTTTAATACTTCAAAGACTCATAACAGTTTCAACTCTATCAGTAATATATACCAATTGCCTCACAATTACCAAATGAGATTTGTTTTTTGTTCAATTTTTTTAAATTATCTTCTGCATTTCTGATATGATAGTCACATAGAACTCCTTCTAAGTTCATCTCTATCACATCTGGAATATGTTTTACTATTATTTTCAGATAAAACCAGTTATATTTTCTTCTTTTTACTTTCTGGTAATGATCATAAGTGATAAAAACCACTTCACATATGTTCATGTACACTAAATATGTGTCACTAAAAACAAAAAGTAAAATAAAACCATCCCAGAGTAGTTACAAAAGAGACATATCTAATAAACTGGAGTGTATGCCCCTTCAAAGCAAATTTTCTGAAAAAAACTGACAAATAAAATAAGCATTCTGTGGTACAACCTGATAAGGAAAAAGAAATTTATATTCTAGAACCATGAACTGATGACTAGGCGAAGACAGTTTACCTGTATTTGGAGTTATAGGACAGGCTTTGAACTGAGTACTTATCATCCAAATGGCACCATGATTGCTTTACTACTGTACAAACAAGGACAGATAATCTTTCATGACACATTGAGAAGTACTGATAGTCTGAAGCTTATTCTGAGGAATCACTAGAGTTTTTCAACATGTATGGACAATTTTAATAACGCTGTATCTATCCTTCATCATATGCCATGCCTAGTTGAAATCTGATGACATGGGTCCTTTGCTTAGGTGCAACTGCATATTTTAAGAGTCTCAAAATACATTTTGCATCTTCTCTTGCTTGTGATGCTTTGTGTATGAGAGTGCACATGTTTTTGTGTACATGCATATGTGTGTTTGTGTGTGCCTGTAGCTGACCAACTGTCTGGTCAGTGAGCTCCAGATATCTGATTTTCCTCCTCTTACCCCTCATTGGGGATTTAAAAGCATCTTCAGTTGTATCTAGTCTTTTTACTTGGGTTCTGGGGATTTGATCTCAGGGCCTCATGATTGTGTGGCAGACACTTTCATAACACAGTTATCTCCTCACCACGCTTTCATTATGTTCATATTACGTCAACTCATTTACTTTCTTTTCATGTTTTTATTCTTTAATTAAAAATTATTCTTTCCTCATACATATTTAATATATTCTGGTTATCGTTTCTCTCTATCTACTACTCTTAGTTTCTCCCCACCTGCTTTCCCCTCCAGATTCACTTCCTTTCTGATCCTCACCAAAAAAATAAAATAAAATAAGATAAAATAAAATTATCATATCATAGTTGTACACAGCAACCCAAGAAGAGAAAAAGAGTTAAAAGAGCAGGCACAAAAGTCAGAGATCTCATTCTCACAGTCACATGGGGTAGGAGGTCCTTCTGTTTATGTGTTGCTTTCATTGGTTAATCAATAAAGAAACTGCTTGGCCTGATAGGGCAGAACTTAGGTAGGTGGAGAAGACAGAACTGAATGCTGGGAAGAAGGGCAGAGTGAGAGACGCCATGGATCTCTTAGCTGAGACAGACACTGGTTAGAATCTTGCTGGTAAGCCACAGTTATGTGGCAATACACAGGTTAATAGAAATCGGTTAAATTAAGATGCAAGAATTAGCGAATAAGAAGTTAGAGCTAATGGCCAAGCAGTGTTTTAATGAATATAGTTTCTGTGTGGTTATTTCAGATGTAAGCTAGCCAGGCAGCTGGGACAAACAGAGTGCCCCTCCTCATGTAACAGTCAAGAGTCTGATAAAAACAAACACACAAGCCATTAGCTATAATATATACTCAGAGGACCTTGTGCAGGTTCTTGTAGGGCCTGTACTGGTTGCTTCAGTATCTGTATTCACTATCATAAGCACCTTGCTTAGTTGACTCTGCTGGTGTCCTTCATCCCCTCTGGCTCTTACAATCTTTCTGTCTCCTCTTCCTTAGTATTCTCTGAGCTCTAGAAGAGGGATTTGATGGAGGCTTCTAATTCAGACTCTGTGTGTGTGTAATGTCCAGCTGTGGGTATCTGCATCTGTTTCCATCTACTGCTGGAGGAAGCCTCTCTAGTGATGCCTGGATAAGAGCTGGATCTATCAGTATAGCAGAATATTTTTAAAATCATTGCTGGTGGGAGTGCAAACTTGTATAGCTACCATGGGATTCGATATAACAGAAAAAAAAAATGAATTGATCTACCTCAAGAGCCAGCTGTATGACTCTTGGGCAAATACCCAAAGGACACTTTATCCTACCACAAGGGCACTTGAAACCCATGTCACAATATCCAGAAACTGGACACAAAACAACCTAGATGTTTTTCAATAGAAGAATGAATAAAGAAAATGTGGCACATTTAAACAGTGTGGTATTATTAAGCTATTAAAAATGACATAATGAAAATTCAGAGAAATGGACGGAACTAGAAACAATTACAGTGCATGAGGTAACCCAGATGGCTTATAAATGGCTATTTGCCAAGCTACAAAGCTTGTAGAGAAGCTACTTCTCTGTAGACCCAGAGAAGTTAGGTAAAGAAGAGAGGTCTGGGGGAGGAACAGGGATATCCCGGAGAGGGAGCATAGAATGTATTTTATAGGCAGACTGGAAAGAGGGTCTGGTGAGGTGGGAAATAGGTGGGCAAAGAGATGGGGTGGAGGGAGAGAATGCTGGGACAGACAGCTGGAATGGTGTGTTGGGGGGGGGGAGGATTTGGAGAGTGCTATGGAAATCTGGTACAGTGAAAACTCCCTGGAATCTATGAAGATGATCCTAATGAACACTTACCCGGGGGAGATATGCAACTTAGCTGGTCATCTCTTGTAACCAGGCAACGCTTCAGTGGAAGCACTGGTTTGCATTCAACTCAATTTTTGGCCAAGGGGTTCCCAGGAAAATTATCAAACAACCAAAGCTGCTGATAAGACAAAAGGTTGCTCTCCTCAAACTGACAGCCAGACCCTACTGCTGAGAACAAAATCCACATAACTTTCTGAACTTGGAAAAGTATTGAGCATATGCCTACATGGAGCCCTTACTCCTAGATTCTTGCTCCTTTGGTGCAGGTAGTTTCTCTCCATGCTACCAAAAGAGACACGTTGACTTCAAGGCAGCCACGAAACCTTTGACCTATAATCAGTCATTCTTGTAAAATATGCAAGGCTGTTGTGGCCCCAAACTGGTGGGAGTAGCTTACAAAACAATGTCTGAATTGATATAAGTCTGACTCTACAGGATGAAACCTATACCTGACACTGTTTGGGTGAACAAGAACCAGAGACTAGCTAGCTCAGACACCTGAGATAAAACCAAACACGACTGGTCATTGGCCCACTTCTGTACAGGACAATGGTCCTATGTTACAGCATATTTTTATGAAAAATCTAGATCAATAAATTGATTACAGTTTGATATGGTTCAGAATATTATCTGAGCATTGACTCTAGACAAATTGTTAGGTAGCTGTACAAGGCGATTCAACAGATACTTTGTATCTTGCTTTAGGTGATTGACCATTTCCTATCAACTTAACAGAAAGATACTTCAAAAACAGGAAACAGTTTTTTTGTCAGGAAATAAACAATTAGAAAATAAATCCTAATGTTTGAGGAAGTGGTAATTATTCTAAGATTTCTGATGAAAACTATAGTATAAATTCTAAATTGCTTAGTATCACACAGTAAATAAAGATATTTTAATATTTCTGTTCTGATAAGGAAATAGTGTGTATTAGAGCAACATTTTCAATAACCTCTTGGAATTATTCTGTGGCTGTGCTACCAACTCATGATTAAACTTCTTATTTTCATTGGTCAATAAAACCTGTGATTAGTGTGAGCCAAGAGGCTGTAAAATTTCTTCAGTATTTGCCCTAATTCTGTTTACTGCTATCAAGAGTTATTGACTCAAGAATTTAATATTTCTTTAAAAATAAAGGGTATGAACTCATGAAAATATAAACCCCTGCAAGCCTTTTATAGCAAAGAAGGTTAAATTTCAGGGGATGGGAGAGAGGAATTTGTACAAGATAGGGTTGCTCGTGGAGACCTCACATGGAGAATTCAGGGTCAGCTTTGCCTGTTGTAAGGGTGAGCTGCAGAGGTTTGTACTCTGGAGAGAACCTCAAGGACACATCCAGGAATACAATAGCTCACAGTTTAGATGATTTACAAAACACCCACAATAACAAAGATAAGGGATTATAAATAGCCCTGAAAGAGAAGGAAAATGAACTTGCTCTGAATTCTGGATACATTAAAAATGCATAAGAAACCTTTGATGGCCTTTTTATATAGTGTACATATTAGTAAGAATAGTGGGTGGTACAGCCACAGACTGCATGCATAGCATGGTGAAGCCTTGGGATCTATCCCCAGTATTCTCTCAAAATGTGTATTTCAGATAGCATGAAATAGAGTCATAGAATAACAATTCTCCATGTTTTATTTCTTAGTATTTTTCTATCAGCTGAATTCCTCATCCATTGACAATGTAAAACACATAACAACAACGGAAACATAAATAGGTACATGATTTATAAACTTATCAAAATGATCAGCTTATGAACCTCAGTCCAAGACTGAACGCTAGCATTTGCTGTGAGATGCTGGTTGGTGCAGGCACAGTTTTCCGTATCTCTCACTTTTCTCATTTTCAGCAAGTGAACGACAACAGCACCCGTGCTGCTTTGAGGCATGCACAGGACAGCACATTATGGGAGAGGCTCCGAGCACAGTCAGCTTGTGGAGTGAGAGTCACATGGGACAACCGAGGGAGTCCTGTATTGTTTGAAGAGGTGCAACTGGCCCAGGTCACAGCCAAGCCTGCACAGTTTCTCTGGGATCCGCACAAACACCTAGCAGAGAAAAGCGTTGTCTTTTGCTTATCTGTGATTCATCTTTAATGAAGAGAGTTGAGTCCTAAAGTTGTGGGAGTCAGGGGCCAGCACACTGCTATGGCAACAAAAATCTTAGAGACAAATTATTCAGGGCAGCTAAAGAGAGCTGGAGGTCAGTAATAACCTCTCTTCCCAGAAGGCCAAGCATTATAAGCTTCAACTCAAGTAGTTGATACCAGGCAACTTGGAGAAGGGTCTGAGGTCATTTTTTTAACAGTAGTGCTAGTATAGTGGATGGAGAGTCGACTGTTTAAAACGTAGTAAGTGCTAGACAAAGTATAGCTATTTCTTTGCTTTGTGCAAGCGATGAAATAATCATGTTATTTATACTTGCTTTGGGGTTTGTGTTTCATTTACAGATGGCTGATATTAGTTATGAATCTCATCTTTAATTGCTTAAGATAATTATCCTAGTTATTAGGATTAGAGAATGGAATTTGCAGATTTGAGTTCTAAACTCTGCTAACTTAGTTGTCATGAAAAACGTAAAGTTTATTTCATAAAACCTCAACATCTCTCATATTTCAGTTTTGACAGCTGATCCCTGTCATTGTCATTCACAATCGAGAGAATGCCAGTACTTCCAACTAAACCTGTGGGTAAAAGAACGTGGAAAGACATTAGTACACCAACAACAAGTCCCTGATATTAACAACTAACAAATATTTTCTACTGACAACAGTGTGAAATATCTGTTTATGGGGAATTTTCACACCATTTTAAATCTTTACAATCACCCGAATCACCGTGTAATGCTGTAATAGCTTGGTGCCAGTCTTTTTATCTAAAGAAAATTACCATTCCATCCAGAGCTGCTTTGCTTTCTTGGGTAAGTTATACATACATGGGAAAAGGTGAATGAAAATGACTCTCCTCTCTCTCTCTCTCTCTCTCTCTCTCTCTCTCTCTCTCTCTTTCTGTCTCCCCCAAACAGGGTTTCTCTGTGTAACAGCCCTAGCTGTCCTGGAACAAGCCTGTCTTAAACTCACAGAGCTTCACCTGCCTCTATCTCCCAAGTGCTGGAATTAAAGGCATACACTACGACTGCCCCGGGACTCTTATCTCTTATATCTCTTAACTGGACCCGTGAAGACAGAGGAAGGTTCTATGCTGCATTCTCAATGAAAAATATATTCACTCCTCCTTAAATATACTATGAAAAGCATATGCTAAAATCACCATCACCTGTCTCCAACTCAAATGCTTATACTCATCCCACGCAGCCACTATTACATGGCTTTTTTGCATGTAATTTAGAGGATTGCATAAACATACATGCAAATTACAAATACTTTTCCTTCTAAAAGATGAAAGAACTACTTCTGTTACTTGTAAAACATGTTTGAAAGAGCTAACTTATAAAATGAAATTCTCACATGTTTGAGGGTACTGTCCAAGATTGGCTGTTTCTGTCCATATCATTCAGAATAGTCAAGGTGACGCTTCACAGAGGGGTGTGTGACAGAATCACACTGCTTGCATCAAAAGCCATAGAATACAAGAGGAAGGGAAGAGACGTGAGCCCCATGATCTCCTGAAGGCCAAGAATCCTATCATCTAAGAGCATCTCACTAGCTCCTCTTCTACAAAGTCCTTCAACACCAACCTAGGGACCACACCTTAACATAGATGACCGTATAAGAATCCTAGATGCAAGTACAGAGATGTGCATGGATTTTCTTTGTTTTACTTTGTAAAGTGCTAATGCTCGAACCCAGGGCTTTGCACATGCTAGTTAAGTGCTCTATCACTGAGACACATGCCAATACAACATTTACTATTTTCAAATGTTGTTCAAGTGGAGGAAGATTTGTATCTCTGATTCGTGAGCTTATATTATTATTTTTGCTTTGATTCATCCTTGCCACCTAACTACAGGTATTGTTTATTTATTATTTGCTGGCTGGCCATATAAGCATATCTAAAAGAACCATATTTATTCAGGAATGTAATTTTATGTGATCGCTACTCTTCAGAGTTTACTAATTATCTATGATTAATCTATGAAGACATTAGAAAACACCTTTTACCAAGTGTATAAACAAATATTTATGAAATTAAAACCAGAATGAGAATTTGTGGGTTATAGATATGTATGTACTTATTCAGCTTTATAAAATATTTATGTATAATTTCTATTAGAATATCTCTAGAAAATACAGGATAAAAGTATTATTTCAACTCATCTAAATTTTTAAGTTATGTCTAACATTATTATTTCAAAATAATTCTAAATCAGATTAAGAATATTTTGAGACTAGAAAATAAATTAAAAATATAAAAATCAGGCGGGCTCATTCAGATTGTGCTGCCAGGTTCGCTGTGTGATATTCCATCCCGCCCTGCCCCCACCTTGGCCCTTTTGTCCAGGCGGCATCCCTGGGCTACCTGGAATCCCTGAAACTGTGCCCTGACATTCCATCTGAACTGGTGAGTGAATGCGGACCCTGGGGCAACCTGACCTGGAAGAGAGCACAGACCCCCTCCCCCCAGCTCCCTCTGCAGGCTTGTCTCTGTTTCTCCCGTACCTGCCTCTCCCAAGCCTTCCCTAGTGTTCTCAGGTGTCCTGCTCCTGTCCTAAGGCCATCCACCCAAAGGGGTCAGACTCTGGCCTCCAGGCAGGCCTGAGGATTCCTGCGAAGGGGTGCGGGCTCCTTCAGACTGTGCTGCCAGGTTCGCTGTGTGATACTCCATCCCACCCTGCCCCCACCTTGGCCCTTTTGTCCGGGTGGCTTCCCTGGGCTGCCTGGAATCCCTGAAACTGTGCCCTGACATTCCATCTGAACTGGTGAGTGAATGCGGACACTGGGGCAACCTGCCCTGGAAGAGAGCACAGACCCCCTACCCCCACTTCCCTCTGCAGGCTTGTGTCTCCCAAGCTTTCCCTAGTGTTCTCAGGTGTCCTGCTTCTGTTCTAAGGCCATCCACCCAAAGGGGTCAGACTCTGGCCTCCAGGCAGGTCTGAGGATTCCTGCGGAGGGGTGCGGGCTCCTTCAGATTGTGCTGCCAGGTTCGCTGTGTGATACTCCATCCCGCCCTGCCCCCACCTTGGCCCTTTTGTCTGGGCTGCGACCCTGGGCTGCCTAGAATCCCTGATCCTGTGCCCTGACATTCCATCTGAACTGGTGAGTGAATGCGGACCCTGGGGCAACCTGCCCTGGAAGAGAGCACAGACCCCCTACCCCCACTTCCCTCTGCAGGCTTGTGTCTCCCAAGCTTTCCCTAGTGTTCTCAGGTGTCCTGCTCCTGTTCTAAGGCCATCCACCCAAAGGGATCAGACTCTGGCCTCCAGGCAGGTCTGAGGATTCCTGCAAGGGAGTGCGGGCTTCTTCAGATTGTGACACAAGGAATAGGTCCTCCTCTGGCACTGGGGAGATCGAACCAGTTTCAGTCACAGCAAAGATTGGTCTAGGACACCAAACGCCTCCGGGCTCCTTTTGAAGGAAGAGATGGGCAGGCGCCAATGCAGGAGCTCCCCCAACAACATGAAAGGAATCATGACATCACCACAATCCAGGCATCCCGAAACAACAAGAATTGAACACCCTACCACAGAAGATATAGAAGAAACCGACCTTAAACAGTACTTTATGAAAATAATAGAGGACCTTAAACAGGAGGTAAAAAACTGCCATAAAGAAATGGAGATGACAAACAAAAAGGTAGATGAAATAAATAAATCTCTCAAAGATACCCAAGAAAAACAAGAAAAACAAGAAAAAGCAATCAAACAGGTAAGGGAAACAGTACAAGACCTGATAAATGAAATGGAGGTATTGAAGAAAACACAATCTGAGGGAACTGGAAATGGAAACTCTGAGTAAACAAACAGAAACTTCAGAGACAAGTATTTCCAACCGAATACAAGAGATGGAAGAAAGAATCTCAGACTCTGAATATACTATAGAGGAAATAAATTCACAGATTAAAGAACTAAACAAATCTAACAAATTCTTAACACAAAACATTCAGGAAATCTGGGACACCATGAAAAGACCAAACCTAAGAATAATTGGGGTAGAAGAAGGAGAAGAATTACAACTCAAAGGCCCAGAAAACATATTCAACAAAATTATAGAAGAAAACTTCCCCAACCTAAAGAAGGATGTTCCTATAAAGATACAAGAAGCCTACAGAACACCAAATAGACTGGATCAAAAGAAAGCATCCCCACGCCATATAATAATCAAAACACAAAACATACAGAATAAAGAACAGATATTAAGAGCTGCAAAGGAAAAAGGTCAAGTAACATATAAAGGGAAACCTATCAGAATTACACCTGATTTCTCAATGGAAACCATGAAAGCCAGAAGAGCTTGGATAGATGTGCTACAGACACTAAGGGAACATGGATGCAAGCCTAGACTACTATACCCAGCAAAGCTTGCATTCACCATTGATGGAGAAAACAAGATATTCCAGGACAAAAACAGATTTAAACAATACGTAGCCACAAATCCAGCCTTGCAGAAAGTAATAGAAGGAAAATCACAAAACAAGGAGTCCAACAATGCCCACAATAACTCAGGCATCTAGTGACCCTTCACCAGCACAACTCGAAGAAGGGAAACACACAAACTCTACTACAAAAAATGACCGAAGTTAACAACCACTGGTCATTAATATCACTTAATATCAATGGACTCAATTCACTTATAAAAAGGCACAGGCTAAGAGACTGGATACGAAAACAGGATCCAACATTTTGCTGTTTACAAGAAACACACCTCAACTACAAAGACAGACACCTACTCAGAGTAAAGGGTTGGGAAAAGGTTTACCAGGAAAATGGCCCTAAGAAACAAGCGGGTGTGGCCATACTAATTTCCAACAAAGTTGACTTCAAACTAAAATCAATCAGAAGAGATGGAAAGGGACACTTTATACTCATAACAGGAAAAATCCATCAGAATGAAGTCTCAATCCTGAATATCTATGCCCCTAATATAAAAGCTCCCACTTACGTAAAAGAAACACTTCTAGAACTCAAGGCAGCCATCAAACCACACACACTAATAGTTGGAGACTTCAACACTCCTCTCTCACCAATGGACAGGTCAATCAGACAGAAACCTAACAGAGAATTGAAAGACTTAATGGAGGTAATGAACCAAATGGACTTAACAGACATCTATAGAACATTCCACCCAAATAGGAAAGAATATACCTTCTTCTCTGCGGCTCATGGAACCTTTTCGAAAATTGACCATATACTTGGTAACAAAACAAACTTCCACAGTTACAAAAAAAATATTAGTAACCACCTGTGTCTTATCGGATCACCATGGATTAAAATTAGAATTCAACAACAATGCTACCCCCAGAAAGCCTACAAACTCATGGAAACTGAACAGTCAACTACTGACCCACACCTGGGTCAAGGAAGAAATAAAGAAAGAAATTAAAGTCTTTCTTGAATTTAATGAAAACAAAGACACAACATACTCAAAACTATGGGACACAATGAAAGCAGTGCTAAGAGGAAAGTTCATAGCACTAAGTGCCCACTTAAAGAAAACAGAGAAAGCACTCATTGGTGACTTAACAGCACACCTGAAAGCTCTGGAAAGAAAAGAAGCAGACTCACCTAGGAGAAGTAGAAGACTGGAAATTATCAAACTGAGGGCAGAAATCAACAAAATAGAAACACAGAAAACAATCCAAAGAATCAATGAAACAAGAAGCTGGTTCTTGGAGAAAATCAACAAGATTGACAAACCCTTAGCCAAACTAATCAAACGGCAGAGGGAGAACACACAAATTAATAAGATCAGAAATGAAAAGGGGGACATAACCACAGACACAGAGGAAATCCAGAGAATCATTAGATCTTACTACAAAAGCCTGTATGCCACAAAATTGGAAAATGTAAAAGAAATGGACAGTTTTTTTAGATAAATACCATATACCAAAGTTAAACCAGGACCAGGTAAATGCTCTAAATCATCCTGTTAGTCACGAAGTATTAGAAACTGTTATCAGAAACCTCCCTACCAAAAAGAGCCCAGGACCAGATGGTTTCAATGCGGAATTCTACCAGAACTTCCAAGAAGACCTAATACCTATACTCCTTAAGGTATTTCATAATATAGAAACACAAGAGTCACTGCCAAATTCCTTCTATGAAGCTACAGTTACCCTGATACCTAAACCACACAAAGACTCAACCAAGAAAGAGAATTACAAGCCAATCTCACTCATGAACATTGACACAAAAATTCTCAATAAAATACTGGCAAACCGAATCCAAGAACACATTAGAAAAATTATCCATTACGATCAAGTAGGCTTCATCCCAGAGAAGCAGGACTGGTTCAACATACGAAAATCTATCAATGTAATCCATCATATGAATAAACTGAAGGAAAAAAACCATATAGTCATCTCATTAGATGCTGAAAAAGCATTTGACAAAATTCAGCACCTCTTTATGATAAAGGTCTTGGAGAGATTAGGGATACAAGGGTCATTCCTAAATATAATAAAAGCTATTTACAACAAGCCGACAGCTAACATCAAATTAAACGGAGAGAAACTCAAGGCTATCCCACTAAATTCAGGAACACGACAAGGCTGTCCACTCTCTCCTTATCTCTTCAATATAGTGCTTGAAGTTCTAGCAATAGGAATAAGACAACATAAGGGAATCAAGGGGATTCGATTTGGAAAGGAAAAAGTTAAACTTTCATTATTTGCAGATGATATGATAGTGTACATAAGCGACCCCAAAAACTCCACCAAAGAACTCCTATAGCTGATAAACTCCTTCAGTAACGTGGCAGGTTATAAGATCTACTCCAAAAAATCAGTCGCCCTCCTATACACAAAGGATAAGGAAGCAGAGAGGGAAATCAGAGAAGTATCACTTTCACAATAGCCACAAATAGCATAAGATATCTGGGAGTATCTCTAACCAAGGAAGTGAAGGATTTGTTTGACAAGAACTTTAAGTCTTTGAAGGAAGAAATTGAAGAGGATACCAGAAAATGGAAGGATCTCCCCTGCTCGTGGATTGGGAGGATCAACATAGTAAAAATGGCAATTCTACCAAAAGCAATCTATAGATTCAATGCAATCCCAATCAAGGTCCCATTAAAATTCTTCACAGAGATTGAGAGGACAATAATCAACTTTATATGGGAAAACAAGAAACCCAGGATAGCCAAAACAATCTTATACAATAAAGGTACTTCTGGAGGCATTACCATCCCTGACTTCAAACTCTATTAGAGAGCTACAGTATTGAAAACAGCTTGGTATTGGCATAAAAACAGAGAAGTTGACCAATGGAATCGTATAGAAGACCCGGATCTTAAACCACAAACCTACGAACACTTGATTTTTGATAAAGGAGCCAAAAGTACACAATGGAAGAAAGAGGGCATCTTTAACGAATGGTGCTGGCATAACTGGATGTCAACCTGTAGAAGAATGAAAGTAGATCCATATCTATCACCATGCACAAAACTCAAGTCCAAGTGGATTAAAGACCTCAATATTAATCTGAACACATTGAGCTTGATAGAGGAGAAAGTGGGAAGTACTCTACAACAAATGGGCACAGGGAACCGATTCCTGCGCATAACCCCAGCTGCACAGACATTAAGGGCAACATTGAATAAATGGGACCTCCTGAAGTTGAGCAGCTTCTATAAAGCAAAGGACATTGTCACAAAGACACAAAGGCAGCCTACTGACTGGGAAAAGATCTTCACCAACCCTGCAACTGACAAAGGTCTGATCTCTAAAATATATAAGGAACTCAAGAGACTAGACTTTAAAATGCCAATTAACCCAATTAAAAATTGGGGCGCTGAACTGAACAGAGAATTCTCAACAGAAGAAGTTTCGAATGGCCAAAAGACACTTAAGGTCATGCTCAACCTCCCTAGCTATCAGGGAAATGCAAATCAAAACAACTTTGAGACATCATCTTACACTTGTCAGATTGGCTAAAATCCAAAACACCAATAATAACCTTTGCTGGAGAGGTTGTGGGGTAAGGGGTACACTCATCCATTGCTGGTGGGAATGCACACTTGTGCAACCACTTTGGAAAGCAGTGTGGCGGTTTCTCAGGAAATTCGGGATCAACCTACCCCAGGACCCAGCAATTCCACTATTGGGAATCTACCCAAGAGATGCCCAATCATACTCAAAAGCATTTGCTCGTCTATGTTCATAGCAGCATTATTTGTAATAGCCAGATCCTGGAAACAACCTAGATGCCCTTCAGAGGAAGAATGGATGAAGAAACTGTGGAATATATACATGCTAGAATACTACTCAGCGGTAAAAAACAATGACATCTTGAATTTTGCAGGCAAATGGATAGAAATAGAAAACACTATTCTGAGTGAGGTAACCCAGACCCAAAAAGATGAACATGGGATGTACTCACTCATAATCGGTTTCTAGCCATAATTAAAGGAAATCGAGCCTGTAATTTGGGATCCTTGAGAAGACAATAAGAAGGTGAACTCCCAAAAGAAGATATAGTAATCCTCCTGGATATTGGAAGTAGACACGATCGCCAGGCAAAATTGGGAACTTGAGGGTTGGGCGCGACTGGACCAAGGGAAGATGGGGAGAGAAAAGTGTGAAGGGGAGAATGGGGGGAGCTCGGAGGAATGAGATGCTTGGTATACAGGAAGGGTGGATATGGGAGCAGGGAAGCATATATCTTAATTTAGGGAGCCACCTGAGGGTTGTCAAGAGACTTGATCCTGGAGGGGTTCCCAGGTTTCCAGGGAGACGCCCCCCAGTTAGTTCCTTGGGCAGCTGAGGAGAGGGAGCCTGAAAAGGCCAGTTCCTATAGCCATACTGATGAATTTCTTGCATATCACCATAGAACCTCCACCTGACGATAGATGAAGAAAATGACAGAGCCCCACATTGGAGCACCGGACTGAGCTCCCAAGGTCCTGATGAGGAGCAGAAGGAGGGAGAACATGAGAAAGAAAGTCAGGACCGTGAGGGAACCTCCACCTGGCGATAGATGAAGAAAATGACTGAGCCCCACATTGGAGCACTGGACTGAGCTCCCAAGGTCCTGATGAGGAGCAGAAGGAGAGAGAACATGAGAAAGAAAGTCAGGAACGTGAGGGGTGCGTTCATTCATGGAGAAGGTGGGACAGAACTAATGGGAGATCACCAACTCCAGTTGGAATGGGACTGCTGGATCATGCGACCAAACCCGTCTCTCTGAATGTGGCCAACAGTGGGGGCTGACTGAGAAGCAAAGGACAATGGCGCTGGGCTCTGATTCTTCTGCATGGACGGGCTCTATGGGAGCCTTCTCAGCTTGGTCAATCACCTTCCTGGACCTGGGGGGAGTTGGGAGGACCTTGGTCTTAGCATAGAGTAGGGAACCCTGATGGCCCCTTGGCCTTGAGAGGGAGGGAGGGGAGGGAAGGGGGAGGATGAGGGGAGGGAATTGGGAGGAGGAGGGGAGGAGATGGAAATTTTTAAATATAAAAAAATAAACCATGAAAAAAAATATAAAAATCAAAGAGAACAAATTCTTATCAGTTAAAAAATAATTATGGCCTCATTATAAATAACTTACAAGAATAAATCACATGCTTAAATAAGCCATATGGAAGGTGTATGTTCTTCAAGAATTTCTATTTAGTTGGGCGAGCCATTCTGAATCAGTGAAGCATCACACTGCATTTTGCACTTTCACCATAAAATATGCTTGTATATGCTTATTCACCACGACAGACATCACACTAGAGCACTGGCTTTATAACCCTTCAAATCCCCAACACTTCAAAAATAAAAATGAGGTTAAGTCACTACAGCTAAGAAAGGACTACAAAGAGATATGATATTTCAGAGCCAAGAGCACCAGTGTGATGGATTTTAGAAAGAAAAGATTGTAAACCAAATAACATGCAGAAAGATTTTTGACTATGGATAAAGTATCTGTAATGAAAGTTTGAGGTAAATTAACAGAGAAATGTATTTAACTCAAAATTGAAATATTTGTCAAATGATTAGCTGTTCCTCCCCAGAAGACCAAAATGGTTTATGCAAGTCAGAATAAATAACACCTTAAAGTAAAATAATTTAGAAAAGTTGGACATTTAATAAAAACATGAAGAAATAATTTTTTAATGATTTAAGTATAGATATAGATTTCTTAAATAACAGAATAAATGCAATGTTCATTAAGAGAAAAAGTCAACCAAGGCATTTTCCAAAATCAACTGAAATAATGATTGCTATGTGACAATAAACTTAAAGCACCACACCAAAGAAAATTATGTCATAATGAAAAGTATACTTAGAAATATGACAATAATGCAAACATAAAATTTGATGAAAAAATTTGCCATAAAGTTGGGAAAAAACAAATCACAGGGGAATAAACTCTGAAAACTTAATGAACGCAGAACAAATAAATTCTCACCATCATGACTGCCCAAACATAAACTAACATGGACTACAGTAGACAAGTCAATGTTGACAGGTAGAAGCACATGAGGCAGCAACCATACATCAAGGACTACAGACAACTAAGGGATGGTGAGAATGGGAGAAATAGTCTTTCTTCCACAAGGAAGATTACACCAATTGGTTATCTAATATCAAGTGGTCAGCCCTGAAAACACGCACATACAAGTAACATTATTGACTGAGAAGGTTGTATTTATTCATTTAGAAATATATATTCATATACACACACACATATATAATACACATACATATACAATATATATATATGTTCAAGTAACAACAATCAATGAAATTTGAGGTCATGAATTTGAAAGAGAGCAATGGTGGGTTTGGTGGAAGGAAATGGAACTGGACAATGATGTAATTGTATTATATCAGAAAATAAAATTAATAACTAAAATATTGAGATGACAATGTAACATATTGTATAAACATTATAGTTATACATTATAATTAAATTATAAATAAATTTGAATTTAAATTAGATGTTTTGTTTTATTAAATGTTCCAACATGTTTCTTAATTATTAAGAAATAAAAGGTCTTTCTTTTTATGTCTGAAAAATATTGTCAAATCCAATAACATGACTATATTTTTAGATAATTTATTAGTAATTCTTACATAGGTTTACTTCTTTTTTATTTAAATTTATTTTTTAATTAAAAATTTTCATCTCCTCCCCTCCTCCCATTTTCCTCCCCCTCCCCACATTTCCCTACCCCTCCCTCCATTCCCCTCCCATACGTTTACTTTTATGTTTATAAAATTTCTTTTGCAACATAGAAATTTGTAAAAGAGGCATTGTCTATATTTGATTTGACAGGATAGTATATAAATTATCTAGAAAATGTTTCCAATACATGAAAATATTTCCCTTTTAACCACTGTTCACCAGACATAAGAGGGAATATTGATTTCTTGAGAAGTTTGAATTATCTGTGGTTTGTAACATTAATGCTCTTTGAGTACATAGAATAAATAACAATAATATTTTTTAGTATCTGCTTTTGGCATCTTTTGTTTAACTTGTGGTTTAGAGCACATTTTATATGTACATTATGAATTCTATATGTAAGTCATTTCATTGATTTTT
Source organism: Arvicola amphibius (assembly GCF_903992535.2). NCBI lineage: Eukaryota > Metazoa > Chordata > Mammalia > Rodentia > Cricetidae > Arvicola > Arvicola amphibius. The sequence continues at coordinate 89,911,095 of NC_052051.1, forward strand.
CTCTCTTAATAATTTTGCATGACTTTATTCTTACTCTATTCAATAAAGAATGAAAAAAATGCCCAACCTTGCAGAATAATTACCAGAATAAATATTTGTAATTTTCTTATCCTTATTAAAATAATCTTTAATCTCAAACAGTTCCTTAAAGATTGATAGAAGACCAATCTTTATGCAGACTGGATACCATATTTTGCTCTATCATAAACACCAGTGATAATGTGCATTGACAAAAATGAATAATAGCCTAATAGCTTTTGATCCCCTATCATGAGTTCACCATGAAGTCACCCATTAGAAGCATTTATTTAATAAAACCTTTTTTATTAGGTATTAGTAAGGCAAGAAAGAAGAATCCCAGCCTTTCTGAAATTGGTAGTGATTCGTAGTGATTTTTAGTAGATGCCTCTAAGTAGATGCAAGATAAACAGCATCCATCTGGCTAAGCAGGTGGAGAGAACTTAGGTGAAGAAATGTGTGAATCTTAGTAACTCCAATAAGCCCTACGTAAATGAAAATCATTAAAGGTCACCAGGAAGACATCAATCAGTAATTAACACATTTCATAATTTTAATGATTCACAATAATCAATGTACTTGAAAGTTTATCGTCCTGAATCTATTAATTCTTCATTAGATACATATTTCAAACACAAGTTTAAATAAGGGAGGATAGGTAGAGACCTTCTTTGTGTGTGACATTTTGAATGACTTGCTTTTCAAAAATCAATTTTCTTACAAATTAAATGAAAAAAATAGACAAAAATAAAATTTGATACAAATAACATCATATAAGTAATAAAACTGGGTGGTCAATAAGCAAGGTTGCCAATAACCAGTGTATTACACAGAGAAGAAAAAGTGAACAAAGTTACCTTTTGAGCATAGTACTCAGGTTTACCCATTTAGATTAACATAAAACAAACCTCAGGGATACTGATGCTAAATAATAGATGTGTTGGCCATGTGATGCGTAATAATAATAATAATGAAGTGTGTGTGTGTGTGTGTGTGTTTAGTAGAACTGAGTGATTGCATGGGAGTGATTATTGCATGAAGCCAGAGCTCTCATACAACTAACAAAACACTGAACATTAGCTCAAGTATACTCTTGAAAAGAAACATGATACAGAAAAATAGATGTAAAATCATTGTGCATTACTGATCAAAACAGAGACTTCATAAAGAGCATATAAATTATATTATGTTCATGCAAAACTATGCTTTCATGAATGAACCTAACACTTGTATTTAGATAACTGTCCCTTGTTAAAAGCAGTGATGGAGTCTGCTCTGTTTCTAAGACTAGAGTAAGAAAATTAGAAAGAGACCATGGATTATCTTGGAATGTCAGAGAAAGTAAAGAATTTTTAAAAAATTAGTAGTCATACATAACCACATTTATGACTACTTTCACATACCCCTCACAAACAAACAGCAACATACAAAAAAGAGATGAAATTGTAATTAAGAAGAATCGAGGAAGGCCATAAGTTAAGCCAGGAGTGAGACAAGACTAGGAAGAGATAATGAGAGGAACACCATCATGATACATAATGTGTATATATGAAACTGCCCAAATAAATATTCTAAAGTAAAAATACAGAAATAAATGCATGGCAGAAGGCCAGGATATTCATTCAGATTAGATCTCATTATGCAAATGTGGAGTTTTGGCAATGAAAGATACATTGACAGCACTCAAAACTCATGGGAAGGAATAAGAATCCAGGAGTGAAAACATGCCATAAACTAGTATATTAAATATATGAATTAGCAAATTAATAACCAAGAAGAAAAAGCCCTTGCTTATAATAAAATAAAAGAAATTAAATGCAGAAAATGACAGGACAAAATTCCTCCTTTGATACATCATATTTAGTTGAATTGGTTGTAAATCATCAACAGATGCTACATGTAGCAGATGAAAATGTGAACACAAAATTTGAATTTATTTCCATTGTATAAAATAAAAATAGTTCATATTATGATGGAGAAATTTGTCACTTTCCAAACTCACAAGTGAGGAAGTTGACATCACTAATATGAAGTTCAGCTGGCATAATGTACCTAGCGAGATGCCCTGAGAAAATAATGACACTTGAGTCATTCTTCTGAACAAAAGACGTTCCTGAATGAAACCATGAACCACTGTCAGACAACCTTGTCCGTTAACGAGCAAATAATTAAAAGCAAAGATGTTTAGCATGATAAGAGGTCAAAAAGATGTGACACCTAAACCCAATGTTTGATTTCCATTATTTTCTGATTTGGAAGAAGAAAATATATAGATGAAGTGACTGGATTACCAAAAAGTTTCAATATTGAATATCTGCTAGGCAACAATCTGTGCACATTTCAGTTTCAGGAATTTGAATTGCACATATAGAAATGAAGGTCCTTTTAATAGGAGATGCACATGTTTCAGAATTCAGCTATTCTCATTATCTAGAAAAAAATGCAGGAAAAGCCAATGTGGCCAAATGTTATAAACAGCTGGACCCAGAGGAAAGGTAGAAGATAACTTCTGTTATGAAGCCTAACTCTTAAATTTACCTAAAAATGAAAAAAAAAAGAATATAATAACAGGAGCACTTCACCCCAGATTCCAGAGAACTGATAGGCAATAATGTCTTCAAATGTATGCCTGACCTTAATTCAGTCCTTTTGTCAATAATCCTCATACAACCCTCCTACCTTCTGAGTTCATCCCTTCCACTCACCAGACCACTGGTCAGCAACTGCAGTGTAAATAGCCTGAAAATGGCATACAGCCTGTAATAACATTTGGGTCATTTGGACATTTAGATTTGTATTCTTTGGGACACTTGAAACTTTTAGCTAATATTTCAGAAAATTCTGTAGTAAATATTTCCACAAGTTGGACCATGAGTGAAGAAATACATGCATATATGTGTACTAGTTAGGCAAGTCATAAAGGAAAATCTATTAGTTGTAGTGGGTTAATATTTTTAGAGGTTTGTCCCTATCATCATAGCAGGACATAGTGGTGTGCAAGCAGTCATGGTGCTGGCTACATCTTGATCAGAAGGCCATAGAAAGTGGAATGTCTTACTGGGTGTGGCTTGAACATAAGAAAGCTCAAAGCCCACCTCCTTGGTGACTTCAACAGGACCACACTTTCTAAGAGTGCCACTTCTTTTGGAGACCATTTTTTTCAAATCAAAACACCATATATCTATACTGTGTGTGTATATATATATATATATTATATATATATAATATATATATATACTCATGTGTTTATATTATATATATAATATATATATACACTCATGTGTATACATGTATTTATATAGATAGACATATAAAATATATATCACATATATCATATATAAAGAGATAAGCACATGTCTATGAACATAATTATACTTGTTATCTTTTCTGTTGTAATTTAACATCTAGTGGGTAATATTTTCAGGAATGAAACATTTAATATTTGTAATAGTTTAAGAAGTAATTACTCGGAATATATGCAGTACACCAAGAAATGTTGTTTATTTAATAGCAGAATGTTGGAATTGGGCAGAAAAGTTTTCTGGAAGATTTCCAGGGAGAAATCTAGAAAATATTCACACATTAAATAGGTGACAGTGTGGAGTCAAGTATGAGTAACATTGAAATAATTGTGCTGTCTCTACAAACCAGTAAGGTGGAAACACAGGCCGCGAAAGGAGAGCTGTTGTGATCAAGTTAACGCTGGCTGTGAAGAACGTGCATGATCTGTTTTAACGGTGTGTTTGAGCCATATAATAGGTTAGTTCATCTTACTAGAATCTAGAAAGAACAAAGTTGCAAGTGTTTATATATTTCTAAACCCACGAGAATTACTGAACTCATCAGAAAGGCCAGAGCTCAAAGTTCCAAGAATGGTGTTGGGAGTTTCTCTGAGATGCAGCATTCTCTGCACCCTTCGCTGTCACCGCGTTCTCACTTTGCAGCAATTTTATTTGTTTCAAAAATGCATTCTTCAGCATTTCTTCAACAGGGATTTTTAAAGTTGATTAATTCAGCATTATTTTGCCTAAAACAATAGCTGCAACTTAACTTCATTTTTTGTATGTTTGATTATTTATTTATTAAATTTGTTTCTGTACAGAAGCGTGCTATGTAGCCCATGTGGGTTAGATCTTACTGTATAGCCATACTGACTTTGAGCATGTGGAAATTCTCCTGTCTCAGCCTTTCAAGCATTGCATGACAAGCGTGTGCCACCATATTAGGCTTTTTTTACTTTACTGTTTCCTAGACATTCAGTTAGTTATTTTTAGTGGAACATTGCTTAGTTATCTTGTATTTTCCCTCAAAATTATTTTTAATTATTTCTTGCTTTTATATTTTATTTTTAAGTAATCCTGCTCCAATTTTTACAAATAATGCTCTGTTGTCATTTAGCCATTTTGTACATTGCTCAGAAGTCTGAGGGAATATCATTTTCTAAGCAACCACTGAGACAACTGATTCTTAAGGGACATATATAGAATGGAGCTGACAACCAATTGCCCCTTTAGAAACCAGTAACCTGAGGAGTCGTTACACTTGAAGATCACATAGCTGTAGTTACATTACAGAAAAAAAGGAGAAACAGTATAGGCCAATTAATTGGTTCAGTTACAATATATCACTAATTGGTATTTCAAATTATTTTTTATTTTTCCATTGGGAGGATCATGCATAGTATCTTGGAGTTAGTCCAGTACTGACTCTCAGACCATTATGTAGTATTTGTATTCTAGTCACTGCTTAACATATTTTTATCCCCTATAATATATCTTTGTGATAGATTTCTTTTAATCAATAAACTGAGCAAAATGAAATATTAAAGACATACACAAGTTAGATAAATTAGGAATAAAAATATCAACACAAAAATCTCTGGGTATAGGCTATTCAAATATTATAAACTTTTATAAAAATTCTTTTCTCTGAGTGGTTAAATACTAAACTGACAGAATCAAATCTTTTATATATTGTAGTAAAACCTATAAATATCTGCTCATGCATGACCTTAAATGCAACCTCTCTGTGATACACATTTGGAATAAAAATGACTGGGGAATCCAATCTAACATAAATATAAATATAAAATGCAAAATCACACACTTCAACATTTACAGAGATGCATGCTGCATAACAATTTTTAATATTTACAACATGTACAGGTATAAATTGAATCATGTTTGTTTGTATTGCTTTTGTCTCAGTAAATTGAAAGATAATCTCTGAGATAAAAGTATCCAGGAACAAATCCTGTGGCAAGAACTCAGAGATCATGACTGTTCATACATTCTTCTTGTTAAATAAATGGAAACATCAGATAGCCACAATTCACAGTGAAGCTTTGTAGAAGCAGGTCTAATTCTTCATGTCATAATACATGGGTCCCAGCCTGAGAATATTACCTCACACATCCATCTTTTCTGCTGCTATCTCCAATCAGGCTTATAAAATAATGTCCCTTGCAAAACCAGAGACTAAACAGTTCAGAATCTAGGGTAAAACCAAACACTACAGGTCTTAAAACAAAAAGATATAAAATAAAATAAACAACCAAAACCAAACAAAAGCTATCAATAAAGTGATTCCCAGTGATACCCAACTATAGTCACAGATCAGTGTTTTATTCAGTCATCAATGGAGAAGCAGCTTCCTGCAGCAGACAGGAGCAGATGTAGAGACCCACAGCCAGAGATTACATGAAGAGATTGAGTATCCAATCTGAAATTGGAGTTATTGTATCAACTTTCAAATATAGTCTATGTCTTGATTCAGAACTATTCAAACACCAATCAACCAAACAATTGAAAGTCAGATATGTTCCTTTAAAACTCCCACTTAAATGAAAGAAAATAATGCAGAAAAACTTTGTTTTATTTAGCCTGTCATCTTGAAGTAATTTAATTTAATGGTTTATTAGTAGCTGTCAGTTGTATACTTAGAACATAAGGCAAATGCTGCAGGTGGCTTTGAACAAGCCTGATAATAAAAATGTAAAACAAATGTTCCCTAGGAAATTCTGGTCTGTTTTTTGTATAAGCTTCATATAAATTTAAATATGAACAAAGCTACTACTAAAAAGTAACCCTGGAGAGAAAAAGAATTATTTTATTAAAATATCTGAAATAGTAAAGACTTTGTTTCCTGAGATATAGTTTACTTGCATTTATATAATATGAGACAATAAAATAAAAATATGAAGGAACAAAAATGAAAATTTTGTTGGCAACAAATATTTTGATGGTTTACATATGTTTTCAACAGCACCGATTTCCATGACAGCATGAGGGGAATTATAAAAGGAAACTAAGGATTTTTTCTTTTGACCAGTTTCCTATATAGCTATTTTAAATTCGCCTTTGTGTATTGTGTGGTGTGTCAGTTTGAATGTTGAATTTCTTCAAGAGTCAATGTGGTAAAATTATCTAGCATGGTCTTGGAAAGGGTACGAGCATTTAGTATGTGGGTTCTAGTAGGAGGATCTTCAGTCATTGGGCTCATATGAATACAAATGAGGGACTCTCTATCTACTTCCCTGTTTCCATGTGCTAGAAAGATACCATCCAATACCCCCATGCTCTCCACTCATCCCCAGCCTCTATCTCTTGATCTTTTAACCACAGAAACTATCATTTGAGATTATGCTTTCAGATTTTAATAGGTGCTTCTATGATAGAAGAAATTCCATCAGTGAGAGAAAATTCCACTCCAGGGGACCATTGTCCACCTGCCAAGCTAAGATACAGGAATCACCAAGGGGATCTTGTCATTTTAATAACCCCAAAAGTTAAATGCTATGATAAAACAATTGACACCAGGACCTCAAGATGAGTAACTTAATGTGTTTTAGTTTGGGCCAATGAAGAAAACGAACCTTCTAGTGAAACACATGTAACCCGCAGGTAAAGATTAAATATCACAGAATGCAATGTTAAGAACTGAAAGGTCCTGCCGAGATGTCAACACAGCGCAGAGTGAGGGAAGGTCTTTGTTGATGTGCATTTCTCAGTTTTTATGTCTTTATAGACTTAATTGCAAATAAGGACTGAATCATACTTCTAAAATTACATTAACCAGTTCAATTTTTTCAACATTCTGTGAAGATGTTTTATTTTTTATTGTGTTTTACCCCCAAAATGTGCTTTATTAAAACAGTATCACAGGGCCCAGTGTTACTCAAAGTTGAATCAGATGAAAACTTGGACAATCATCAGTGCGGCGACTGGAGATACATCAAACTGACATCAAAATATCTTTTACAGTGTTTGAGATAGCTCACAGGCACCCAGCGGCCGTGGTGCATGCCTTTATTCCCAGCACTAGGGAGGCATAGGCAGGCCGTTCTCTGTGAGTTTGAGGCCATCCTGGTCCACAGAGTGGGTTCCAGGACAGGCACCAAAGTTACACAGAGAAATCCTGTCTCTGAAGATTGGATTATGATAAATATATGTGCCATGAGAAAAACTAACAGAGAGGTGTTTTAATTATATTTAAATAATGCAGATAAGAATATAAGGTAAGGAAAGAGCTCGAGGCAAACCAAAGTATGTTTGAGCTGAGTGAGGAAAACAGCTGCAGATTTAGAAGGCAAGGCATCAAGCTTAGGTCAATAAGAAGCCAAGAAAGGAGTCTAGGCCACTCATCAATATAGTCTAATTTAGTTTCAGAAAGATTCCTTGAAAACCAACTAGGGTAGGCAGTGGTGGTGCCGGCTTTTAATCCCACTACTCAGGAGGCAGACGCAGGTGGATCTCTGTGAATTAGAGGCCACCCTGGTCTACAGAGCTAGTTCCAGGACAGGCTCCAAAGACACAGAGAAACTTTGTCTCAAAAAACAAAACAAAACAAAACAAAACAAACAAACAAAACAAAAACCTGAAAGGAAAAAAATGCCATCATTCTATTTTGTGTGTGCTGGATGAATTACCTATGAACTGATGAGGAAGAATTGTAACTGCGACAAAGTACTTTGGTGCTATCACCAAAATGATATAACCAGCATTAAGAGTAATGATTCTATAAATAGTTAAAACAATTGTGTCTCACACTGATTCACAATAGTTACTTACACACTAAAAACACACAGAAACAATGAAACAGATAAAAATTAAGAAATATTTGCTAGGTTTATATTGAAATTGCCATTTTATAATCCATGTTGCTATATTATGCTCCTTTCTCCAGTCCTGATTTATTTATTTACTTACTTATTTGGGATTTTTGAAACAGGGTCTCATTATGTATTCAATGCTGACTTTGAAAATTTATGTAGCTCAGGTTTAAACTCATGATCCTCCTGCCTCCAATTCTTTAGCTCCAGGATTATAAATATGAACAAAGGTGATTGATAGGATTTCTCCATTTCACCTGGTTATTTGTTTATTTTATTCTAAAGTTAATTATATATTTAAAAATATTAATTCAATTATCTTTATTTTGCTTTACCTACTATTCCTTGAATTACATTTTATTGACTACTCTGGACATTAAAATTCATTTTTAATAATCATTATTTGCTGTATTTAATATTATACCACTTAAATAGTAATAAAGCTTATATTTATCTCACTTTCATACATTTTTGTTCTATGAGCTATTGATTTTGTATATGTTAGCCTTATTTTCATTACCTTCAGGTTGTATGGGTACTGGAATTTGCTCTAAGAATTAAAATAATTATAAATATATTAAATAATAAATATAAATACACACATATATTGTACATACCCATGTGTTTACCGTTCTCAGAATTTTGTTAGTTTTTCTTGTATGTGTCAAATTTCCATATTGTAGACAGATCAAATATGTGTCGAATGCAGCTATGAACACTTATATATGTAAGTATATATGTTCATATCTATTTTAAATGAAGTTAAAATTCTCTACTCTTGAAAAGTCACAATTCTCCCAGATTTGTGTTTTTCTGAAAGGCCTTTATATCACTTCAGATTTTATATTAATCAAATATGCCTAGTAATTATTTCCTTTATAAAGTATTTTATATATTTTAATGGAAATATAAAATAGTTCATCCTATTGACCTATAGTCTAATATATTTTTTAATTTAGCTTTTATTATTAAGACTTTTTGCCAGGCAGTGGTGGCGCATGCCTTTAATCCCAACACTCGGGAGGCAGAGGCAGGCGGATCTCTGAGTTCGAGGCCAGCCTGATCTACAAGAGCTAGTTCCAGGACAGGCTCTAGAAACTACAGGGAAACTCTGTCTTGAAAAACCAAAAAAAAAAAAAGACTTTATTTTATATTCTCTTGTGTTTTGTTCACTGTTTGAAATATTTTCTTTTCAAATATTGTTTGTTCTGAACTGTACATGTTTTAGTTCCCATATCTACATAAAGTTTTCTCTAATTATTTCCGTAGATCCCATCCTATGTAACTGAAACATCATAGTCCACCTTATTTTATGGTTCCAGTGACTATGAGAGCCTTGCTATGTGAGGCTTAAATGATTTTCTGTTGAGTGTGCAATGCATATTTTCATCTGTATGCTGGCTAAACCCTTAATTGTTCAATGAACATGCAACATGATGTGTTGCATGGTCTCTGGACTTGGTCTTCATTCTCTAGAGTCTAGAGTTAGACAGTTGTATCTTTTTTCTCATAGGTGGATAAATAATATAATATATTTATAGAAGTTTACAATTTAGCTGTTGTTTTGTGTATGAGGCTATTTTAGCTTTTCTCTTATTCCTGGGACTTGATTTCTACTTACACAGTTAGCCCGTCTCATTTAAAAATAATATTTATTAATTATTTGAGAATTTTATAAAATATATTTTAATTAAATCCACATCCCCACAAACTCCTCCCAGATCTACCCTCACATCACCACAAAAAAAACTCTGTCTCTTTGTTCTCCCTCTGTCTCCTCCTCCCCATCTCTTATTAAACTCACTGAATTCAAATTGTGTTCCTCAAATACTCTTGAGCATGGGGCATAGAGTGCTTGAATTACCGGCCATCACATCCTTAAATAAAACTGACTCTCATTCTTTTAAAAAATATATTTGTTTTTTAGTCATTTTGCATTCCAACCACAGTTTACCCTCCCACCTCCCTCCTTGCCTCCCCCCAGCATACCCCATTCACTCCTCCCAAAGAGAAAGTCATCCCATGGGAACTGCCTTTCACTCTCACAATGGTGGTAGTTCATTGGATAGGATTGGAATGCATGCCCAAGCTGGAAGTTTCTCTGGCTCGAGCTCCTGCAGGTCTTGTTACGTGCTTATAATTATTATGAGCCCCTCTGTGCATTGGCCCTACTTTGTCAGGACAATATTCTTCCCTCTAGTCTCCTACCACTCTTAGAATCTTTCTGCCTCTTCTTCCACAACAATCCCTGTGCCTTGAGGAGAGGGGCTAATACAGATGTCTCATTTATGCCTGAGCACAAATAGTCTTGCATTCTCTGCATGTTGACTAGTTGTGGGTGTGTGTATTGTCACCTTCTGTTCGAAGCAGCTTCTCTAATGAATGTTTTAGAGATGCACTAACTTATAGGTATAGTAGGAAGTCATTAAAAATCTTTTTGTTGTGTCAATTTAGCACGATGTTTCTCAACTGTCTTAATGGTGCAACTCTTTAATACAGTTTGTCATGTTGTGGTGACCCCAATAAAAATTGTTTTGTTGTAACTACATAACTACAATTTTGCTACTGTTATGAATAGTAATAGATATATCCAATGTGCAGATATCTGATATGCACCCTCTATGAAAGGGTCATTCAACCTGCAGGGAAGTCACACACAAGTCAAGAACCAGTGATTTAACCTAATATTAGTAGCAGATTCTCTCTTAGGTCGTATGATATATCTAGCCATAACTTCTGGGCCCTGAAAGCACTGCCAACCATCTCACAGAACAGGTCCCAATAAGAAGCCATATTACTACTCCCCTAACATTCATTCCACTATTGACATCTTATGACATTACAGAAGTTTTGCATTCCACACGTCACAGCTAAATAAGATTGATGATTGCTTTTTCCCCTTATAGCATCCAGAGCACCTTCTGTCAAGAAAGCTAGCTGCCTGGGATGAGACTTCCAGGTGGGTATCCATTTGATTTCTCTATGAGGTCTAATCACCTAAAAATAAAAAAAGGAAAATTCAGCCGGGCGGTGGTAGCGCACGCCTTTAATCCCAGCACTCGGGAGGCAGAGGCAGGCGGATCTCTGTGAGTTCGAGACCAGCCTGGTCTACAAGAGCTAGTTGCAGGACAGGCTCCAAAGCTACAGAGAAACCCTGTCTCGAAAAAACCAAAAAAAAAAAAAAAAGGAAAATTCATTGTACATTTACACAATGGAATTTAGTTCAGTTTATTAAAAATGAAGTTCACAGGCAAATGGATGGGACTGGAACTTATCCTGAGGAATTTAACCAAGACTCAGGAAGACAAATGTCACATGTTTTCTTCCATATTTGGATATTGTTTTTGAATATTTAGATGTGTGTCTTTCAGTTGAAATACCCATAGAGGTTGGGAAACTAATAATGAGTCATGGGGAATTAAAGGATCTTTGAAGTGAAGTTCTGTCTTAGAAGATAAAACCTAAATAGGGAGACCTAAATAGGGAAAGGGGACTAGTGAAGCAGGAAGAATTAAACAGGTTGGGTATTGGATTACAGGTGAATGATGGAATGGAAGCTTTTCTAAAAAGTTGAATTGTAAGCTAGCATGGTAGAAACTTCATAAAGTGTGTACATGTATAAAATGAGTTTGAAATGAACTCACTCTGTAATGGAAAGGATAATACCCCAACACCACATGATAGCAAATAAAAATCTTAGTAGTATGAGTTGAGTTCATTTTGAGTTGTTGACCATTGGGTTCTCATAGAGTTCAAAGCATTATAAGGTATTGCCATTGCTCGTGGTTATCCTCTGCAACCTGTAGTTCAGACATTACTGCTGAAGATACCACATATTCAAAATAGTCTAATTTTGTTTCTCACATGCATTACACAATATTTCTCTGATTTGCTAATAATTACAATTGTCTGTAGGTTTGTGTGATAGTTAGTTTATTTGATACAACTAAAACCCAAGAAACAAGCTAGCTGGATTCACACGAGGTAGAGGTCATGATTTAGTAAGCCACATAATTTTAGGAGAGTAATAGGATGAGATTCTCTCGAGTTTTGCAGTCATTTTTCTGGACCCAGGTATTAAAATTATCAACATTTAAATTTTAAAAATTTCTTCATAATTAATTTTATATCACTTGTTTTTAAATGTTTAGGAAATTTATAATTAAAAACCTTTTTCAAGATTTTTTTCTTTATAAACTGTAAGCTCTATGTAAGAAATGAACATATTAGATAACAATGGTCAAAAACTACATTGCTGAAAAAATGCAAATAATTTTTCAGAGGGGGTGATTATTATATGTCTCTGTGTGAATTTCTAATTTAACAGCAACTGATGTGGAAGTCCCCTCTGTGTGCTGTGGTTACCATTAACGAATAAACATACTGCTTTGGACCTATAGCAAGGCAGAACGTAGGTAGGCAGGGAAAGGTAGGTTGTACGCTGAGAGGAAGAGAGGTGAAGTCAGACATGCCAAAACTTTGCCAGTAAGCCACTGCCATGTGGAGATATATAGATTAATAGAAATGGGTTAAATTAATATGTAAGAATTAGCCAATAAGAAGCTAGAGCTAATGGGCCAAGCAATGATTTAATTAATACAATTTCTGTGTGTTTATTTCTAGTCTAAGCTAGCCAGGTAGCTGTAAACCAACAAGCAGCCCCTCCTCCAACAAGTAACTACTGATATCTAAGTGATAAAAGATGTCATTTGAGGAATGAAAATCAGGGGCAGAAATGCTACTTTTGTTTTCATTTTAAGTCTCTCATATCCTACTCTGAGCAGTTTTAATTCTGATGCTTAGATATTGCAACTTTTATATGTGTTTCTTAATGATTTAGGTCAAAATTTATTTTTAACAATCTATTTCAACTTACATAGTATATTACTATGAATATACTTACTAGAGATTGTTGTGGAATCAAATGTGTATGAGTAAGAAAATAGTATGTGCTGAGAATGATAGCCATAAAACATCTCTGAGTAAAATATGAGAGACTTAAATGATGGGTTGTTTATCTCAGGGAGTCCCTTGGGTAGCTGAACATGATATCCCCACTTTCAGGAGACTTAGCTGAATATTGCCCCATATCACAGGACATCTTAGAGACCCTGGTCACAATGGAGATTGTCACCTCTTGATAGGCAGTTTCTCCAAGAGGACATTTATATTCTTGATGTGGTTGCTACAGTACAAAATGGACAATTATTAGGTTCTCTCTCTCTTGTGTTTCATAAGAAGGTAATAGCACAAGAGTGGTGAAGTTTCACCCATAAATGCTGGTATCTGGATTGCAAATGTGAACACTTTGCTAATCCATCATTTAGAGGGGTCAGGAGGACAAGAGATGAATTTACTTTAATGTCTTTTCTTGGTTTCAAATATCATTTTTTTGTTTTAATTTTCTTTTTTTCCTTAATTTGGGACTTTATTTTAATTTCTTCTTTTACGATGCTACATAGTTGAGCAGAATTGGATTGGTCTTTTTGGGCATGAAATTAATTCACAGTCAAGACTCTTTATTACCAGCAGATGGATTTGCTGAGGTGCTCTCCCTCTCCACCTCCGTGCCCCGCACCCTCCTGCAGCCTGACTCATTCATCCTGAGATGGGCAAGTCAGACCTGGCCTATGTTCTAGAAGGATGAGCCGTAGCAGAGACCAAGGGAAGAACAATCTAGAAGACTGGGTAACCCAGAGCTGACTGTCACTACAGAGAGTCCCTCTTTGGGACAGTTGTTACTGATCCACAACAGAACACTTCCTGGCAGTTGTCTCCTGTCTCAGACTCTCCCCATCTCTTGGACCTCCAGAGACCTCGAGGCACGGTGCCATCAGCGGCAATGCCCTTACTGGTATGGTACTCCATGGTACTCCGCAGCACAGGTGAGGTGCAGGCCGCAGCACTGCTTGCACTCGGCGACAGCAGAGTGGAACACACGAGATGGAATGCACTGAGTAAGCTAGATGTGCATCACACATCTCTGGTAACAGCTCAGTGTCACTACACGAACCAACAGACTGAGTTTGGTCCCTTTAAGAGAGCAGAGCAGAGACTCGTGTCTCTCACTCATGACCTACAAGTACACAAGATGTGGCCACCATGCAAGGTGTTTTGGCGTCTGTAGCTCTACATGCCTGAGGAGCCTATGACTTGGACAGAACAGCAGGCCTGGGGAAGCCGCCTCTGTGAGACTACGCAGCACGAGGTGGCTGTGGAGGGGACAGCACACCCCACCTCACAGGACTCCCGCTCCCACAGGCCAGCCCCAACATGTGAGGAAGAGCTTCTGCTTTAAGAGAGGTGACTAGGAACATGTGCCAAGGCCTACCCGAGTTTAATATGACAGCCACAATATGCCTCTGTGGAAATCACAGCGTCCCTCAGTAACAGACCATTTTTCCCCTGTCCATTTACTATACATTTTTAACTTCCTAAAAGATCATTATAGTATGCTATATTTGTGTGTGCATTTGTATGTGCATGGGGAGGGGTATTTAAAGGCAAGACCTGTGAGATTTCATCATACATTAATTTCTTTTTACGCATGGTTATGATAAATTTAGATCCCATGATGTGGTAGATCCATCAATCCAATCTGCCATCCTTCGCATGCGGCCTGTACAAGGCGATCTTTCCTATAATGACACCAACAATGAAGAACAAGACCACCAGAGCCAGCAGCCGGGCGCTGAGGCCGTCCTCCTTGCCGGGGGCAGCCAGAGCGGTTATGGGGCTGTTGCTCTGCAGCGCCTTCCTCAACTGGAAGCCCGTCTCCTTCCTTGAGATGCCGGCCCTCCACCCGCAGCCTCTGCACCTCCCGCTGCAACCGCCTGGACTCCTCCATCACCTTCTTCACTTCGGTGTCATCAAGGGACCACGGCAGGGACTTAACAGCCACCTGTGCTTCTGTCTTGGATGCACTTGTAGGTATAATTTTATTTATTTCTACATCATTTGGTTTAGCGTTTTCTGCTGGCAATTCAAACACACATCTAAGTTTTGAATCTATAAGGTCTTCCGGTTTTGCCTCCTTCCATACTGTTTCCATATCAGAAGTGTCCGGTGAACATAGACTGAACGATAAACTTGTGTTTACGTTTCTCATTGGGATCATAATCGAAAGGCTGTAACATCACAGACACATTGAGAGAGGCCCCGGCATCAACGACCCCACTGTTAGGCCACACACAGTACATGCGCTGTGGTCTTCACTTTAAAACACACATTTCTGTCTGTTGGGTTGCCAAGTTTCAGGTTGGTGGTGACGACATCAGTGAAGGGACCTCAGAACTTGAGCTTCTGCTGTGGCTAGAGGCTCAGGACCTGCTCCACCTTCGCCATGGTCCTCCCAGTCCGGGGTGTCGGCCTGGGAGGTGGGGCACAGGGGCGGAGGGACTTTAAGTTTCTTTTTAATGGCAACAAAATATTTTGCATTATGCACCACTTACTAATCCTTTGGAATTTGGAAGTTCTGGCGCATGTCCCTTTGCCTTGACTTATTTCACTCTCACTAGAGTTTTAAGCGAAAAGAAAACTATTGCAAGATATAAAGTGGTGTCGTGTCGGGGTGAAAATCAATGCTAACAACGTTCCCCTTAATGGGAATAGTCATATTTATGAATCTGAGGTCAGAATGTTCAGATTTCCATGATGAATCCTGGGACAACCATCACAATTCTTTATAGCAGCAAGGCTAATGGGCCATTGTTGGAATACGGGACTTAGTCAGAAAAACCACTCCCACCTGGGAGCATTTGTCTTATACTGTGTGATCTGCTTTGCTTGAGAATTATGAAATTCTGAAAAAGATTGAAAGAGCAAAGAATAGGAGAAACTCATTGTGAGATGCACTCATTTCTATTGGCAGAGTATTGATATCTGTACTTAATGACACAAATATCCCAGATGTGTATATCCTATACCAAAATCACATAGTATTATCATATAATATACACATGCAAATTCCTGAATACTGAAATAATTTTAGATTAATTATACAGTGTAATAAAGTATGAATGCTATGTAAGTAATTATACAGTTGTATATCTTAGAGAATGTAAAAAATATATACATGTTCAGAATGGAAAATATTTTATTTTGAATATTTTTTGTTTGATTTGTAGAATCTATGCATTGAGTCCACACAGAATGTTGGTTTCATTAGGGTTCCATCAGTCTCACTTTGTAGCCATTTACAGAAATTGTGAAAATCCAAATGATATAAATAATTTATTAGCATTTGCAGGATATTATATAGTAAATTAAGAAAAAGACACAATGAAATATGAATATGATTTGACAGTCTTCACATTCAAATAGGAGCTCTTTAGTGCTTCTTTTTTCTACATTGTTCATTTTTGTGTGGCTTAGAAGCATATAGAATCATATAGAATGTTACTGAAACCAAAATACATATTGTATATTTACAAAGACATTTTCCCTACTGTCTTCTGTAATTTTAATGATTAAGAAATGTTTTCTTAGTATACCAATACCATGAAATGGCTATAGGATGAAAATATACAGATATCAGAAAAGCCTTTATTTCTGTTAATTGATGTTTGCTATAGAATGTCTACCTAAATATATTTCAAGGGATTTGCATATCTAAGCCAAATACAGAAAAAATTCAGGAAATAGCATACAGTCTACTGAAAATGAGAAATTAATTTATAGAAGACAATGAGAAATATTAGATGTCTTTCAGAGTTTAGGGACATAGGAAAAATACATTCTCTTGTGGGATTTTCATGACCAGGTTACCACCAAAACAAAACTCTACAACGTTTTTCTATATGTTGTAGTAAATGAACATTCATGGGAAAGGCAAGGAACCAAATGGAGTCTAGCATTTGAATGAAAATTTAAGAGACAATATTTCCTGACTGTTGCCAGTGATTCTTTACACCTTACAGTGAGCAACACAATCTTGTACAATGAGTTCTTGCCTTATACATTGCATACCACTCAAGATGTATCCCACCAATTACATCCATCCTGATACAATCTCTTATAACACAGATTAAAAACAGCTCCAACACTGAGAAGAAGATGAAATGTTGAGCACAGTTTAAAGTGTATTTGCACTCAATTCTCATAGCAGATTTATTACAGTGGGAATATGTGTTGTCTGTGCCTTTTTCTATAATGTCTGATATGGTATCTGTTATAAAAAAACAAATTCTTAATTTGGTGAAGCTCTTAAAAAACTGTTTGAGATGTCAGACAAAAGAACTACATGTTCAGAATTCCATAGTGCAAAATCTCTTTATCACACATATAGAAAAAATATAGTGAAGACCATTAAAATTCCACTTCAAATATAGTTGAGAAAGATAATGCCTTGAAACAATACACACAATATAGCAATATTTCCCAAAGAAGCTTTTTTCGCAACAGATAGAGACCATTACAGAAAGGCACAGTTAGCCAAAATGCAGACAGCAACTGGCCAACCACATCTGGTACATATACAACATACTTTCTATACCTAACATCATGGGAAATCATAAAAGATGGAAGAGAAAGATGCTAAGATCCAGAGGACGAAGATGTCTATTACAACACTGTATCTTCCAGATATTATGGGGAAGCTACAACCATGAAATATTGTCACCTATACAGGACCTGCAATAACAGCAGCTGATATGCTGATGAAGATGGGACAATCTCTCATTGTCCCCGCTTCTGGATGAAGAGCTAAAGGCAATTGATGACTGCTATTAGGAAGAAGTGGGGAAGTGGGAGAGGGATCCCGGAACCTGAAAAAGGAATTTGCGTATACTTGAATCAGCACCTTAAGACTTTATAAGGGACTGGAGACTTTTCAAAGCCCTGGTTTCAGTTCCTGCATCACCATGGCAGCACAGTGTCTATTACTCCAGTTCTGCTAATTCTAATGCCCTCTTCTAGCCTACTATAGCATTATACATGCATGGTGCATGTATATACATGCAAGCAAAACATTCATATATAATACTTCTTTGAAATAGTTTGCCAGTGAAGGAACCTAATGCAGCCTCAGATCAGAACATCTTTATGGGTTTAATAGATTACACTTTGGAAAAACGAGGAGAGAGTTCATATCTTAAAAATTTAAATTTAATAACTTGACTTGGATTGTCAGATTATTTAATAATCCTTATGTTTTATTTCTCATATTCTTTATTTAACTGAGCTTTTCTTTTAATTAAAAAACCTATTAAATCAGATAAATTCTAATTCTATTTGACTTATGACAATGAAATCAATGCTGTACCCCAGAAACCATCATGGAAATATAACATTTCTTTATTCACCACATACTGAATTTAAAGATGTATTAAATTAACAACATAGTTTGCTAAATGCAAAATCTATATATTCTCAAATATTGAATTAAACATAAATAAGCAGTGACTCTTGTATAGTCAAACAGGCAATGAACCATGGTATAGAGAATTAGTAAGTTTAACTTTCAAATTATAGATTATTATGCAGGTGATCATCATCATATGAACTGAGTAAATAATTTAAAGTGATTAGTGGGTTTGGAACTCTATGAAAGCAGAATTTTCTTGTGTACACTTTTTCCCCCCAGAACAGAAATTTAACACCAAAATAAACTACTACGGAGGTGAACTATCCAGTCATGACTCACAATTCTCTCTCTCTCTCTCTCTCTCTCTCTCTCTCTCTCTCTCTCTCTCTCTCTCTCTCTCTCTTTCTTTCTCTCTCTTGATATATATATATTATATGTTATATTATATATATATTATATGTTATATTATATATATATATATATATGTATTATAGAATAACCTGGATATACATCAGCTATATCATGAATGGGTCACTATGTTATTGAAGATGAAATGGAAAATTATGGCACCAGTATCTAGAAGTATTTAGACCCTCAGGACTAGAAAAATGCATGGATAAACCATGCAGTATATCTTTAAAGAAACAATATAAGAAGAATGGATATAAGTACCGAGTTTTGGAATACATTTTTCAAATCTAAGATAATGCAACATGTTTGACAATTCTTTTAATGCAGAATTATTCTGGTGGATATTTTTTTTTTCAAAACTAGAAATCGCACAAGATCTGTGCAAGCCCAAGCAAGCCAAACACTAGCATGGAGAAGAAGTTAAGTACTAACTTCCACTCCACAAGTGGAGGAACTATTGAAAATTGAAGGCAGCTTAGAGGGGGAGAGTAGTTTTTTGTAGATTGTGACCCCTAATTAGCTGACTATACTTTGTGGAAGGCCTCATACTTAAGAACAGTTCGGCAATGCAAATGTGCTTTGATAGGTGTTAATAAAAAATATGGACACACTCATGTGCATAGTGAAGAAGAGGGAAGTATGTGCATGGAGTTTGAAAAGGGAGATGAACATGATCCAAACACAGGAAATTCTCAATTAACTAATAAACAATTTTAAATAACACCTTATTCATACACAGAATGTTCCACTCTGACCTCAGTGCTTATATTATACATATGTACATTCATATATATTCCAAATATATTACATTATGTAGAAAGACCTGGTGACATTGCTTGGTTGTTAAGAGCATTTCTTTTTCCTCTAGAGGACGCAGATTTGATTCCAGCATCTATGTTGGACAGCTCATGATACCTCTTGTGGGTATCTGTGGACTTATTTTTTTTTTTTTAGTGACAAATGCATTTCATTATTTATTTAGATGTTGAAGCTCTTGCACTAAGTTTTTACAAGCTGGTGAACACTGACAAACTATTTCTCCCACAGAACTATAACCACACATTCCCAGACAGTATAAATATATGGTTGAACTAACATTAATACTCATCACCACTTTATCAATTACATAATAAAACAAATGATCAAGTATCCAATTATTAAGTTACACAGCTGAAAAGGCATTTCAAATATGTCTGCTCAGTTCATTAGCAGATCCCACATATTCTTTTTTTTTTTTTTTTTTTTTTTTTTTTTTTTTTGTTTTTGCAAGAGAGGTTGGGAAGAGAATGGGAAAACCATAATTCAAGCAAGTTGGAAAACAACTTTTGATAGGTATGGAAAAAAAAGAATTTCAGAAATTTTGATTAAGAATTGGTTAGCTACAACAATGTATCTATACCTTTTAAAAATATTTACTAAATTAAAGAGCATGTTCTACATGCTCTGCACGAGACAAAGGCAACATTTTACTAAAAATATTAATAGCCTCCTCCCATTTTTTTTTTTTTTTGGTTTTTTGAGACAGGGTTTCCCTGTAGTTTCTAGAGCCTGTCCTGGATCTAGCTCTTGTAGACCAGGCTGGCCTCGAACTCAGAGATCTGTCTGCCTCTGCCTCCCGAGTGCTGGGATTAAAGGCGTGCGCCACCACCGCCCGGCTTCCTCCCATTCTTTATCAGGCCTTCCCTGTAAGTTGCACCTTTGAGTGCAAATCTTAAATTAACTAAATTAACTAAGGCTTTTTGTCTGGAGACATTATTGAAGATATGTGGTTCTGTAACAAAGTCGATTTTCAAATGGAGGTTTCCCATAACATCACAAAGAAAGACATAAAGACAGCACAAGACTTGCTAAAAAATATTGATGGCTAAGCAAACCTGATGTAATCTGGTATGAGTGTGGGAGACGTAAACATAGAGTGAGCAGGCAGAAAACGAGAAGCCCTGCAGTGTTTGAAATGACTGAAGGAATAAACCATGGAAAGTCTAGAGTGTTCTCAGTTCCTGTAATTTTGGTTCTGTATGATGCTAAAGTATACAGGTATTGTGATGGGTATTTTGGCACCTAATCTTTCTAAATTCCTTATATACTAATAATACTCTGGCACAGGGTACATATAAGGACATAACTCAATACCGTATTTTAGGAAGGGTCAATTGGTACAAATAATAAGCACATTTTAAATGCTGACCAGCAAAGATCTTTTGCTTAAGTGTCCAAACAGGTTGATCATAACCCAAATATAGAGGATGCAATTCTGTCAAGCTTGTGGCCTGGTAAGACTGGTTTTCAATATTCCCGTGGAAGTTTCAGCAGACTTATTCAATAAGCCAACATGTTGGCTAATTATGTATGACAAATCAGGTCCCATCTGAAGTTCCACTTCAAAGGCAATGGTATCAGGCATCCCAGTTTTATTGGATACAACAGTTGTTTCTATGACCATTGGAATCCTTGAAGCGCAGCCGCATCTCAGGACGGTACTTCTCCAGATAAAAGAGTTGCTTGCTGTTAAAAGCTCCACGCCGCTTTTGTCTTAGGAACTGTACTGCATCTTCTTATTTCATTCCACCTGCAATTAATGCTAGGGCAACAAGCACTGGAGCTCTGCCAAGGCCTGCAACACAATGGACAGCAATACAGCAGCCACGTTCTTCACGAAATTTAATCTTTACAAGACTTAACCAATCATCAACAATCTGGTTGGATGGTGGTGTGCCATCATCAAAAGGCCAGTCAAGAACATGAATGCCTTCTTTCTCCACGAGAGTAGTGTCGTAAATTGCTTCACATACTCTTACTATTGTGGTAACTCCATACTTCTTAAGTTCCTCTATAAATTTGTTTAAGGTCTCATTGGTTGGATTGTGTGTAATAAGGAATCTCATGTTCTTGTATGTGACTTCCACAGGAGTAGGGCCGTTCATTCGAGCCAATATCGATTGCTTATGTCTTTAATTATAAAACTCATAAAAATTAGTCAATGTTAACTATGGGCTTTTGCGAATAGTGAGAGGCCATTTTGACAGAAACTCTAGCACTAAATTCATTGAAAATTAAGAATAAAACAAAAGAGACAATAAAGAACACTTTATGGTAAAATACTTTAAGATATAATGGCTAAATACTAAATAAAAATGGACTCAACAGTTTATATTTAGGAATATACATGTATATACAAATATATATATATATATATGTATATATATGCATACAATAACAATTAATGAAAAAAGAAGCCATGAATTTGAAGGAGAGCAGGAAGGGGCATATGGGAATATTTAGAAGGAGGATTGGGAAGGGAGAAATGTTGTAATTAAATTATTATCTCAAAAATAAGCAAAACCAAAGGAAAACACTAATGAACCACTTTCTTAAGTATTGAGTCAAACTGATAAATTTAAGTTATTTTTGTGAAACATTACAACTAAAAATGCAAAATCCAAGCATGAGGTGCGACTTGATGAAGAAATGGATGGATTATCGCTTTTCTAATGTAAAACTTATGCAAAGATATACACACAGAAGCAGGGGACTTCAAAGTTTTATATGAAGTATTGTCATTTCAGAATAGTTACTTTAGAAGATATCATTAAAAATGAGGATTAAATCATTTTCTTTCATTTGGAAATAAAACCCAAAGAGAATCTGATACCATAAGAATGTTTCTAAATGAAATACTAACAAGGTCTTAATCTAATTAGAATGGAAGATCAGAGATAATTAGATATGGAAGATGAACAATACATGATGTCCTAGTTAGTTTCGGCTGTCAGTTTGACACATCCCAGAACCATTCTTGAGAAGTCTTAATTGGGGAACTTCCCAGATGTGACTGGCCTTTCAGCAAGCTTATGAGAGTTTGGCTTAGTTTGTAATTGGTGTGGGGGGTGGGCCCACTGTGAAAGGCATGGTAGGCAGGTGGGCCTGAACTAAGAAGAAGGCTTACTGAGCAGAAAGACTGCTGAGCATCAGCAAACCAGCGAATAGTGTCCTCCATGGTTCTGCGTTGACTTCCTGCTTGTGGCCCTGCCTTGACTTTTTCAGTGATTATTGCATGAAAGATGTTTAAGTCAAGTGATCCCTTGCTTCCTCTAAGTCGTTCTTGGTCAGAGTGTTCCATCACAGCAACAGAAAGGAAAGAATATAAAAGGAACATAGGAAGAAAACAAAGAGAAAGGAATTGCAATAAATATGTCACAGAGAGCAGCAATAGAGGGTTGTGGTTTGAAGGTTGTGCTTAATTTCTATTAGTGCCAAACTATTCAAAGTGTACAGCTGGAATTTATGCAGTGTTTCTATATTTGGTAGACACTTCTTTTCTAATTGAGTTGTTTTGCTGGTTCTGAACAAAACAATGTTTTTCTGAGAAAGAAGCACAATGTGAAAACGTTATGCCCTGATGTTGTCTAATCTCCCAAACTGTCTTAATAATTAACACAGTTTTAAACATAAAGTGTCAGGATTGTAGCATTATTGTAATTTATCAGCATAAAGTATGGCATGCATGCCCAATCACAGCATTCTAAGTACAGAAGATTTACATCAAAATTGTACACTTCTTCTAAACCACAGAAACCAGAGAAAATCCTCACTTTCATTCTTGCATCATAAGACCACCTTTTAAACTTAGATTTGTCTTTCAGGAAATTACGAAAAGATACATCTTAGAATGTGCCTTTTCTACTTTAGGACTATTACAGTATCTTTAACTGCACTGTGGTCTGCATAAATGCTTCAAGAAAAACCTTGCAATTCCCTTTTGTGGGAAAGGAGATCAAGACATTAAAGCTACAGTTAAAACAATGAAACAAAAAATGGGCCAATGAAATTAAAAAAAAATATTTACTTGTTGAATTTTGGAGTTTTCCTGGTGTACCATAGGCTTTATGTTATGTTAAAAAGAAATCATAGTGGTAATCCAATAGTTTTAGAACTTATTTTCATTTCAATCTTTATCTTCTAATCTATCGAGTATGAATAATAAAATATTTGCATAGATAAAATAGTAAAAATAAAACTTAATCAGAATAATGCTCCAGTCAGGAGGACACTCCTTATTAGAGATGAACTAGATGAAAAACAATCTTGAATTTCTTGGCCTACAGAACAATGAGACACAAATTTTATTTAAGCCACACAATGTATGACGTTTTATGCAAGAGTAACAGGCCAGCATCTTTACTCAGAGCATGTTTATTTATTGGGATTTAAAACTGTACCCATTGGGGTTCTGGGCACAGTTCTGGTCATGCCATATTTGTATCATATTGCAGATAACATAAGGTAAGCTAATGAACAGCATCCTCTCCTGAGCTCTCTTGCTTTTCTGTACTAATATGATTTAGAAATAAACTAGACTTTGCTTTTTTGCAGGGTTGTTTTCTCATCCTAAAACCAAAGTCCTTAAAAAATCTCAAAAAATATATTGAGATAACAGTTCTAAACTAACAATGAAGATAAGTGAGCCACCAATACAGAATTAATAAAATGATTTTATTTATTGCATTCTTCCTTATGTCCTTCTGTGGGATTTTATTCATCACATTTCATGTTTGACATAGATTTACAAAATTACAATTCCTTATTTCAAATAACTAATGTTTAAATGATTTACCAAAAATATACTGCATATTTCACATTTAAGAAATATTTTTACTGGTTTTTTTTTCAGCAAATTATTTATGTGGCTAACACATAGTGATAGAATTACTTAATATCTACTTTGATATGAACATTGATACTTTTTGGTAATTTTACAAAATAGTTAATTTGATTCTTTATTGTTAGCATGTGTGGTGCAGGAGAATTATCTATATTCTGTCAATCATGTTTTAAATAAACACTGATTGGCCAGGCAAGAAGTATTGGTGGGTCAACCAGACAGGAAGCAGAGGCAGGGTCATGAGAATAGGAGAATTCTAGGAAGGAGGAAGCTCATTCCTCCAGACCTGCCCAGACCATTGAGGAAGCAGGATGTGACCTGCCCCGCTGAAAAAGGTACTGAGCCATGTGGCTAACATAGATAAGGATAATGGGTTAATATTCGTTATAAGAGCTAATATGAAACCTGAGCTAATGGGCCAATCAGTTTATTATTAATATAGACTCTCTGTGTGATTTTCTTTGGGACTTGCTGGCTGTGGGAACTGGGCAGGACTAAAACCCCAAAAAGCAGTACCTCATGTTACACATGTGTTTGTGATTTCCATATTCATAAGTTATTTTATTTGTTACATGAGTTTTTGATAAGATACATACTTTAATTTACTTTCAATTTGCATTTTGTTTCTTCTTTTTTGTCAGTTTGATTATTTCTTGTTTTTCTTGCTTACCATTTAAATTTCTTCTTCTTTTTGCTCTCTAGTTCTAGCATTCTTTAAATATTTGCCTCATTTTCTTTGTTCTATTTTATCTTTGATATCTCACATCTGCTGTTTTTGTAGCTGTTAAATTATTAAAATTTTTCATGCGTCTTTCCGCAAATTGATTTATCCTCATGAAAGTCAAGTTTAGCATATTAATGACTTTGGCATTAATTTTCAGCCTGTTAATGAGGAAGGAATGATTAGTGAACTCTGCCTTTGGAAACATTTTTCTTCTGCAGCAGTTTTGTATAATGAAATGTTTCCTTGATTTCTTAAAGCTTAACATGCATTTTGTGCAAAGGAATTACTGCTAAGTTTCATAATTTTTCTGCTTACATATTTTCCTAAAAATTTCAGACCTCTGGTAAAGGGCACTAAAATGCCTTTTAATAAGGGAATGAATGTTTTATGGGCTTATAATAAATAAAATTAAAGGTGAGATTTTTTTTTCAAATACTATACCTTATATATACAGTGGTAAAAGGGTTTTCTGTTACTAGAGGGGTTCCCAGGTGTCCAGGAAGATGCCCCCAGCTAGTTCCTTGGACAGCTGAGGAGAGAGAGCCAGAAATGTCCAGATTCTATTACCATACTCATGAATATCTTGTATATCACCATAGAACCTTCACCTGGCGATGGATGGAGAAAATGACAGAGCCCCACATTGGAGCACCAGACTGAGCTCCCAAGGTCCTGATGAGGAGCAAAAGGAGGGAGATCATGAGCAAGGAAATCAGAACCGTGAGGGGTGCGTTCACCCATTGAGACGGTGGGACAGATCTAACGGGAGACCACCAAGTCCAGTAGGAATGGAACTGATGGAACAGGGGACCAAACCGGACTCTCTGAATGTGGCTGATGGTGGAGGAGGACTGAGAAACCAAGGACAATGGCGATGAGCATGAACTCTACAGCATGGACGGGCTCACTGGGAGCCTTGTCAATTTGGTTGCTCACCTTCCTGGACTTAGGGGGAGCTGGGAGGACCTTGGACTTAACATAGTGAAGGGAACCCTGATGGCTCTTTGGCTTGGAGAGGGAGGGAGTGGGGGTATGGGTGGAGGGGAGGGGAGGGAAGGGGAAGGAGGAGGGGAGGAGATGGAAATTTTTAATAAAAAAAATAAAAAATAAAATACTTGAGGTGAGAAAAAAATAGTCTCCCCTATGCAAATGAAAATATGGAATTTCAGAGTCATTCCTTGGTTAGGTAGAGGCAATTGGTTTGAGAGACTCGAATCTCAGATGCCACAAAAGCTTATAACTCAAGAAATTTAATCAACTCACAAACTAAAAGTGATATAGCTCCCCACCCCCAAAATGTTGTGTTTTTAAATACCTAGGTTTGTAAGAGATATTTTTTAAAGACAGTAATTTGGAAAAATGGTACTATCATGCTTTTATAATTTTTTTTTTCCTGATTAAAAGTCAAGTAAGAAGAAATATAAGTATATTGAACTTCTTTCTGTGGATTGTAAATCTGGGACCTTTGTAGGATCTAATAAACAGATGAACTTGGAAAGTCCCATTTATATCTCCTAAAGCCCTGGCTTGGTATCATAAGCAATATAATGGTAATGCTATTTCTGGTATATTGCTTATTTCTGAAATTTCCTGATTCATAGTAGTTGCTGAGCATGGATATTCACTACAAGTACAACAATTTAGGCTGCTGCTGATAAGGAGCATGGCAAAAGGAAAACATGGAGTGATTACCGTGAGTTCTTTCAATAACAAGATTCCTTATGGATATCTCAGTGGTTTCCCCCAGTGGCACACGTCTAAGGTTCCTGATGTGTGGGTGTGGATAAATCAAGAATTAGCAGTGCTTATCTGTATTATAACTTTGCATTTGCAAACAAAAAGCCTCCCTCAGTAATGTGCTCTAGCTGCTTTCTGTGTCTTTGTGTGTCCTTTAAAGTATGAGAACTAGCAAAAGCTTTGAACATTATCCAGAAGTATTCTTTAGAATGAAATGGTAGCTGGCCAGTGTCCTGCAAGGTGAAGTCCCCACTGCCCATTTCCTAACACTTATACTGCCTAGCTATTACATTATAGAAACTCGTATACATTGCAACACTGGGAATAAAACTAGAGGACATGCAGTATCGTTTGGTCCAGAAATTGATATAAAAAGATAGGCATCTTTCCTTCAATTTTTCATTTTTGTCATTAGTATGACTTAAAATATGCAAACTGTCATAGATCATTAACTCCATTAGGTACCAACAAAGCATTAACAATGTAAGTAAAATTGATCATAAAAAAAAAATGTTTGAAGAGGTCAGAATAGAAGCAAATAGTGCATAGCTTAGCTCGAACTATGGGTGGAATGCTTCAGTAATTATGCACCAAATTCCCCTTAAAATGGTACTTTACATTAATCATTTATGTATATTGAATCATCCTTTTCTCTGAGGAAGTTGTGGCATTTTCTTGTAGGGGATGATCTTTTAAATGAACTGTTGAGTTCATTTGCCAGTATTTTGTTATGGATATTTACTATGGGAACTCCTTCAGCCAATAGCCCTTCAGATACCAGACCACTTTGAACGTAGTCTCTTGTACTATAAATGCAGATGTAGAGCATAAGCAGGCCTCGTGGCTGCTGGATTTGGTTCTGGTTCCCAGCACAGGCAGAGGGCTGTGGATAGCTATGTTTTCTATGAGCTTATCCCCAATAAACCATTGTCATACTCCATTGTGGGCTATTGTGGAACTGTTTTGTATGACAACAGATATTTATTTTTGTGTCAATTGTGAATAATAGATGACTAAGGCAATGGTTGCCTTCGCTGCAGCTAATTTTTTCTATGCTAATGTGATATACTTCTGAGTTCAGCTATTAATATGAATTTGCTACATACTTTCCAGGCAATGACCCATTGAAACATGAAATACATTTTTATTCATTCAGGAAGTATTTATAGCTCATATTATGCTGAGCATAGAATCTAATTGTGTTCAGAAAGTAAAATAAATATTATATTCTTAAATAATTGTGCACTAAGCTCATCAATACAATGTTCTTTAGAAATAAAGTCTGCAAATGGTTTAACATTAAGATAAATGAAAGGAAAATAAAAAAAGTTAGCTATTGTCTGACCTAAGATTCAAGAATAGAAATATATATCTTACCATTTTAATTGAGACTTGGGTTATATGTACTATACTCACTGGGTTGTGTTTCAGGCATATATATTGCCTGGCATTTAATATGTACATATTAGCTAATTGCTGACTATTCACAGTTATTAGAATTTAAATTTAAGCCATTTTTGGCCAAAATAATATGGTTAATAATTATAATTATTTTTCATATTCAGAATGTCTGCCTTTTAAAGTAATTCTGGAGTGTCCATCTAATTAATATTAATTCTACTTTAAGTAAGAAAAATTGAGAAAGACATATATACAACAAGAGGCTAAAACATCTTACTTCATAAAATATGTTTTATTATTTAAATTACTTCACTAATTTTCAGAAATGTCTATTATTTTTAATAGGAAATTCTGAATTAATTATGCAAAAGCAACTTGGAAATGAGCATCACTGCATGAATATCGTAAATCATCATTCTTCATCTTTGATAGAATCAATTGGAGGACAAAGATTTTGAAAATAAATATTTACCATAGGCTGCATATAAGATATCTTTTATGAATGTCAAAATGTCATTTTGAGTCTGACGTATAGGTGCATATAATATTAACTTATATTTTAAAATACACCAATAATTACAGTTCATATAAAAAGTCTTGTCCATTGAATTCATAACTTTTACTTGTACACTGTAGTTATTTTAGTAGCTCCATATATGTTTTTGGAAAATGATTCTGATTGACATGCAATTATATGTACTTGTGAGATCCATAGCAATATTATAATCCATATATTCATTGTGGAATGATCAATTAACTATGATTAGCTTATGTATCATTCTAGCCTTTTGTCACTTTTTACTGCAAGTGTATTAAAGTACTTAGCTATTAGAAAATAAATTATGCAAAACTGTTAACTATAATCATTCTATAGTTCCATAGTACTCAGGAATTTATTGCTCCTTTCTATCTATAAAATTATGTACATTATTGGTGAGCATATATATTAGTTCAATCATTATAGAAAATATAAATTATTTAATTTAACTTAGCCTACATGCTATTGTACTTTCAGAAACATAAAATCTAAAACACCAACTATCTTGAATTTAAATACCACCAAAGTTACTTTTATTTCCAAATCATATTTTGCAGAAATAAAAATGCAAATACTTAAACGTTCCCATAGAGATTCATTTATCCTTTCCCTTAGCCCCCACCGCATGCATACAGCTATATCAGATTCAGTAAAAAAGATAATAAAATATTTTATAATAGAGATTGAGTAAGGGTGAGAAAGTTTTTCTTTGTTGATTCAATTTGAATAAAAATAACTTATGGTAAATGCAGTTGGAATGCCTCAGTAACCTTTATATTCATCACTGAAAAGGACAATCATATTTGTGAAAGGTGTATTCAGTTGATGTATTTATAAATGTTAGCTTCTGGGTGCATTTGTGAGGAAAAAATCACTTTCCTGATACAATAATGAAACTGAGATCAAAAGCCTTAGCAAAGGTTTCGCAGTCAGGAAGTGGTAGGATGTGGGACTCTAGTCTAGCAGCCTAGGGCTGGTGAGTTACAGCATGATGCCTTGATGTTAAGTCATGAATAAGATCAAAATGTGCAAGTGGACGCCACACTTCCAGCTCATCCCTCTTACTAATTTTAGTCATTGATTTGATCCTGTTGAACACATATCCTCTGCATTTCATATTAGTGTAATCAAGACCTCTGCTGAGTTCTCCAGGAGCTTATTAGGATGGTAGATCAACAAAGGAGTTAATGCTCATGAGCTTTAGAGAAAGTAACCTTTCATGGTTCGCTAATAAAAGTTAAAGTAGTTGTGTTATTTAATTATGAAATATGTAACCTCATCCTAGCTTTTGCTATCAGGCAAGCATTGAAGCTGACACTTCAATTGAGTTTACCCAAGGGCTCCGAAGCTTGGAGAGTTTAACACAAGCAGCTATCAAAGCTTAGGCATTGCTGCAGTCTCTCCATACCTAATTACAACAAGTGAAACGTTTCCTCCAGAGAGAGCCCACTTTCATTCCAAATCTGACAGGTAGAAATTAGTTACCTAATGGGATGGAATCGTTCTGCAAATTGAAGGAATTAAGTGTGCTTTTTTTTTTTTAATTTAAGCTCCCTCTAAATTAGATTTTAATTTGGTCCAAATGTGAAGAGGTTGATGGCATGAAGCCATTTAGGTAGGAACAGAGCCAATTATTTTGTTTCCTTATTCCAGATATAGTTTGCCCCCTTCATCACCATCAACCTTGATGGGGCAAAAAAACAAAAACAACAACAACAACAACAAAAAACCAAAAAACAAAACTGCCATGCCTTAATCAAGAGAAAATTTTGTGGGAGAGCTGTGTCAATGTGGAGCCCTGATAAGCCAATTGTTTCCTTTTCTAATTCAATTTGCAAAAGATGCACGTTGAAGGTTGTCAAATACTGTGTTTATCAGTATGACCATGTTTGCATTTATCTCATATTATTGAAAGTAAGTAGGGAATGAAACACGAGCATATCATGCATAGAAAATGATAAAGAATGGTTTATGCAGATAGTGCTGGTTCAAATACAAAGTGATCTTGATTTTTCATCATGAAATATAGCTACTGAGATCAATACGGAGATTGTCACCCTAATAACTAACAAACTAGTAAATCAAAGCAACCTGTAGATGACTCTGAGTTTTATCTAGTTCATCAACAAACATCAATAGGTTAATAGTGTGGCTACAGGTGCTATAAGGTAGTGATTGTATATGAATTAAGAACTTCAGCAGTTACTCCGAATAGATAAACAGAACAGTTGCATCCAAAGGCATGTCACATTATATGCTAGAGAGAAGCATCTTTTCAGACTCTCTTTTAAAATGTTCATGTAGACATGTAAGATAATTTAGGGGGCAAAATGGTGAACACTTATAATTTCACACTTATAGGCAGGAACAAAAATGTATGCTTGTAGTCAATTGGGAATACACATATTGAGATTCTGAATAGCTAGTATCTATAGAGGTTGGCAGTGTTATTTCATCTGTATTTTAGCAGTTTTCCATAGAAACTGGATGGTAGTGGTGCACGCCCTTAATCCCAGCACTAGAGAGGAATATAAGACAGGAGGAGACAGTCAGTCTCATTCTGAGGCTTCCTGAAGGTAGGATCACCATTTTAGACTGAGAAAGAGGTGAGAGTCAGTGTCTGGCTGTTTTGCTCTTCTGACCTTCACATTGAACCCCAAAACCCGTTTCTGGGCTTTTATTAATTGTGCTACATAGATTTTATTTATCTCAATACAAAATAAAGAAACAAAAGTATGAGATACTTACATAACAACTGATACATCATTAAATATATAAAATATGCAGGTACAATAAAGGTAATGGTGTTTTATATCAATGCTGAGACATGGATTGAAGTAGTGAAAGAGATGGTATAATCCACTAGTTGGCATAAGATGGATAGGCATTTTGCATAGGGACTTAGGGAGATCATTTAATAACTGAAAGTTATTCTCCTTCAGAGGACATGTGTTTGGTTCTTCGGACCCTCGTGGCAACTTATATTCACCTATAACCTCAGCTCCAGAGACCTGATACTTTCTTATAACCTTCACATGCTACAGACATGTGGCACACACAAAGTCATACAGGAACACACACATACACATAAGATAATAAACAAAAATACTGAATGGATATAGATGACAAAGTAATTTCTGCTGGAAAATAGAATTGATAAAACATACTTTAACATTCAAATTAGAAAATTATACTTACTCATGAAAGACTAGTTATTTCTTCTGCCCGGAGAGATCAACTACTTGTCATGTTGGGTTATATATAATAATTAGAATACTTTTTAGGAAAAAATGTATCTTTGATACTGAATATTAATACTGGTCTGTGGGAGGAAGTGGAGATTGAATTAGGCTTGTGGGAAACTTGGCTTCAACAATGGTCTCTGTTCAATAAGAGTTTCAATTGAGAACAGGCAGATGACATATTGCTCCATTATTTATTTGGGGTGGAGGATTTGCTCAAAGAAAAATGCTATTTCATTAAGTTGATTGGAAATGGTAAGGGTCAGGAAAAAGTTAACTAAAAAGTTTTATATACTTATTTACTCACGTTTATTTATTTGAATTATTATGTTTATTTTAAATGTGTATTAAATTTTATTAGTGTGGATGAAGGAAATGTAAATTAAACCACACAATTTTGTTTTAAATCATGGCAGGTAGAAATATCTGCACTAATTCCATTCATGAAATGATTTCAAATGCTGAAAATAATAAATTACTTTAAATATCAAATTTATCATATTAAAGAGTGGAAACGATTAAAAGAAATTTTAATCACTTAATTCAAGGAAGTTGATGAAATGCCAAGCACCTATACCTCATTTCTGCTGAGGATGTGAAGTAGGAAGTGCTAATAAGTGTGTTTATATTTATGCACAATTGTGTGCATTCATGGGTATTTCAAAGAATGAGAAATGATGTAAAGATGCTAACATAAAAGGTGTTCAGCTGAAGTCTTTCTTTATGCTCCCTAAGTGCTAAGTGAATCAGATACATATTTCTACCATCATGCAGTGTGGTTGCAGGTTTCTCCATCTTTGTCTACAACTTTGTCTCCTTATGCCTGATGAACTGTGAATGAGAAAAATGGCTTTCTTTGAGTATCCACACATACATCATATATCCTTTGCCTTCCTGAAAAAGAATCCAAATTACAAGTAGTTCCTACCCACTCCAGACTTAATCAGAAAATTCTGACCTTCAGAGACCTAAGGTGTAGGCTCACTGAACATGGTATTCCTAAACATGAAATAAGCAAGATATTTAAGAATGTCTATGCTTTTTACTAAAGCTGCTGTGTTTAAATCTGAAGTGCTCCCCATTTGAACATTGATCTCCAGATGTTGATCCTGTTTTGGGAGGTTGATGGACCTCCTGGCCATGGAGTCTAGCTGGCAGTCATTTGTATAATGAGGACTAGACCTTTGAGACTCATAGCCTGACTGTGCTTCCTGCTTACCAAATGTAAATATGTAATTCTGAAAATTCCACTGGTGCTGATGGAGATGCTTGAGTCATCCATGGTACACTGCTCATTCTGAACCACGAGCTGAAACCACTCCTTTCTTTAAATTTCTTCTGTTAGGCAATGGCTACAGTGACAAGAAAATATCTAATACATCTGTTTAAGGAGAAAAGTTGGTATTCAAATAGACAAAAATATATTTTGTTTTATAAAAGAGAAATACAATCTCTCAAATAATTTTTAAAGTTTTAACCAGTTTAAACAGGAAAATCTTCTGAATGAAAATGAGTTTAGTTCTCTATTTGAGGGGGCAATGTTTCATTTCAAATTTTTTACTTAACATCTCTCTAATAATTATACAAGTAGACTTTTTATTTATTTAACCTGTAAAAGAATGTAATCAGACATAGGGGATGTTGCTCTTTGCTGATTCTGATTCAAAACATCCAATCCCACTTTGTGATTTACTGCTCATAATAGGGTTGTCGGAGACAGATGACTAATGCTTTTTTAACAAAGACATCACACAATGGTATTATGAAAGTTGTAATTCTTCTCCTTCTTCTACCCCAATTATTCTTAGGTTTGGTCTTTTCATGGTGTCCCAGATTTCCTGAATGTTTTGTGTTAAGAATTTGTTAGATTTGTTTAGTTCTTTAATCTGTGAGTTTATTTCTTCTATAGTATCTTCAGAGTCCGAGATTCTTTCTTCCATCTCTTGTATTCGGTTGGAAATACTTGTCTCTGAAGTTTCTGTTCGTTTACTCAGAGTTTCCATTTCCAGTCGTCCCTCAGATTGTGTTTTCTTCAATACCTCCATTTCACAATGGTATTATGAAAGTTGTCTGAGTGGACAGGCCAGTCAATTTTGTGTTTATTTTCTCAGTCATAGGATGCATATTTGAATAGGCTTCTGCAGTGCTTACTTAACCAGACCATCTCATTGATTTTACAATCTTCAGAATGAGCCTATTTCTACCTGTGTATGAGAAAAGCCAGGGGGAACCCAGCATTATTACTTGAATAGATATTTAAACCGAAAGATTCAATATCACATTTCAGGGGTGAGCAGACAGATACATTAATGCCACTAACAAAAAATTTAAATTACATAATCTTGCCTTAAAAATTGACATATTGGCAATCTCCGCCAGCCTGCAGTTTTGTGAGAGACCTGGCTCTAAACTGCATACCAACCCCTGCCACTCACCAGATGCTGTCCTGGCAAGACACACTTCACTACCCAAGCCCATGCAAGTGTACATCCTCCAAAATGGCCAGCTCTCCCACACCAGTTAGAAAATTGGAATTTGTACCTGGACTACCCTGAAATACAGACCCTAACTGAAACCCAGGGCACATCTTTTGCCCCTCCCCTTTCCATCCCAAACATCAGCAGGGCAGCTGGACCCTGCCTACACCACTGGTGGAAATCCACTGGTCTGGTGCACTCACCACCAGCCTGAAAACAGGTGAGAGACATGACTCCAGTCTGTACCTCAACCCCTGCCACTCTCTGGATGCTGTCCCAACAAGACCCTCTTGCAGCCCAGTCCCATACACCTGAACAACCTCCTATATTCAGACCTCCCCAGCAACTCCAGCAGACTACATAGGCACAGGCACAAACAGCAAAAATAGGAAGATCAGGTACATGTCCAAACCACAACAGTTGGAAGAACAGGCACAGGCACATACCACATTGGGTAGAAGAAAAGATGAGTAAATGACATTGTAAGAATACATTCAACAACTGGAAGAGAAATATGGCAAAACCAGAACCCAGTGATCCTACAACAGCAAAACCTGAACATTCCAATGCAGTTTAAACACAACAAAATGAACTTAAAAATCACATTATGAATATGATAGAAGCTCTTCAAGAGGAAATGAAAAATTCCCTTAAAGAAGTTGAGAAAAAAAAGAAAAAGACAAATGAAAAGTGGGAAGAAATCCCTTAAAGATAGCCAAAAGAAAACAAACAGTTGAAGAAAATGATTAAAGACACGATAACTGGAAGAAACAATATTTAGAACACTAGGGAAATCTGGAAATGGAAAATCTGGGAAAGCAAATTGGAATTACAGCTGAAAACATCACCAACCGAATTTAAAGCAATGGAAAAGAGAATCTCAGGTGTTAAAGATAACCCAATTAAAAAATGGGGCATTGAACTGAACAGAGAATTCTCA
Source organism: Arvicola amphibius (assembly GCF_903992535.2). Taxonomy (NCBI): domain Eukaryota; kingdom Metazoa; phylum Chordata; class Mammalia; order Rodentia; family Cricetidae; genus Arvicola; species Arvicola amphibius. The sequence continues at coordinate 89,946,658 of NC_052051.1, forward strand.
ATAGAAGATCGAATGGCCAAAAGACACTTAAGGCCATGCTCAACCTCCTTAGCGATTAGGGAAATGCAAATCAAAACAACTCTAAGATACCATCTTACACCTGTCAGAATGGCTAAAGTCAAAAACACCAATGATAGCCTATGCTGGAGAGGATGTGGAGTAAGGGGAACACTCATCCATTGTTGGTGGGAATGCAAACTTGTGCAACCACTTTGGAAATCAGTGTAGTGGTTTCTCAGGAAACTGGGAGTCAACCTACTACAGATCCCAGCAATTCCACTCTTGGGAATACCCAAGAGATGCCCAATCATACTACAAATGTATTTGTTCAACTATGTTTATAGCAGCACTATTTGTAATATCCTGAACCTGGAAATAACCTAGGTGTGCCTCAATAGAAGAATGGATAAAGAAGGTGTGGCACATATACACTTTAGAGTAATACACAGCGGTAAAAAAACAATGACATCTTGAATCTTGCATGCAAATGGATGAAAATAGAAAGCACCATCCTGAGTGAGATAACCCAGACCCAAAAAGAGGAATATGGTATGTACTCACTCATAAGTGGATTCTAGCCATAAATAAAGGACATAGAGCCTATAATTCATGATCCTAGAGAAGCTAAATAAGGTGAACCCAAAGAAAAACATATTGTTATCTTCCTGGATATTGGAAATTGACAAAATTGCCGGGCAGGGGTTGGGAGCACGGGGGTGGGTGTGAAGTGGGGATAAGGGGAAATGGGGGAAGAGAAGGGAGAAAGAGAGGATGGGGAGAGCTTGAGGGAATAGGATGGTTGGGATGGAGGAGGGGGGATATGGGAGCATGGAAGTATATATCTTACTTACAGGAGCCATTTTAGGGTTGGCAAGAGACTTGACTCTAGAGGTGTTCCCAGGTGTCCAAGGAGATGTCCCCAGCTTGTTCCTTGGGCATCAGAGGAAAGGGTGCTTGAACTGGCCTTGTCCTATAGCCACACTGAGGATTATCTTGCATATCACCATAGAACCTTCATCTGGTGATAGATAGAGATAGAGACAGAGCACTGGACTGAGCTCCCAAGGTCCTAATTAGGATCAAAAGGAGAGAGAACATGAGCAAGGAAGTCAGGGCCGTGAGGAGTGCACCCACCCACTGAGATGGTGGGGCTGATATAATGGGAGCTCACCAATGAACACATCTATCAGACAGAAACTTAAAGAGAAATAAGGGAACTAATGGACTTAACAGATATCTATAGAACATTCTACGCAAACATGAAAGAATACACCTCTTTCTCAACACTTCAAGGAACCTTCTCTAAGTTTGCTTCAGTAACAAAGTAAAACTCAGCAGATACAAAAAACAGACAAACAAAAATGTAGTGATGAGACAGCAGGCCTGCTTTCATCCCGCCCAGCTCCAGCATGGCTAGCTTAGCCCCAGAAATAACAACCCACAAACTGTATTCATTTAAACACTGCCTGGCCCATTAGTTACAGCCTCTTATTGTCCAATTCTCACATCTTGATTAACCCATTCTAATAATCTGTGTAGCACCACGAAGTGGTGGCTTACCAGGAAAGATTCAGCATATCTGACCTGGTGGCCGACTTCATGGCGACTGTTCCAGAGAGGAGAGGCAGGGCAATTGTCTGAGCCATCTACCTCACTTCTTTCTTCCTGTTCTGTCTACTCCACCTATCTAAATCCTGCCCTATCAAAAAGCCAAGACAGTTTCTTTATGAACCAATAAGAGTCCTCCATCACAAAAAACCCACAACCAATCAAAAAAACAAAAACAAAACCAAAAAAAAACAGAATAACCCCCTATATCTTCATGGATTACCATAGACTAAAGTTAGAATTCAGCAACAATAATTGAAGAAAGCCTACAGAGAAACATTAGTTTATACTTCAAATACTTGTACTCCACAAAATTGGAAAATCTAAAAGAAACAGACAACTTTTTTGATAGGTACCGAATACCTAATTTAAATCAAGACCAGATAAGCAATTTAAACAGACCTATAACAGTTAATTAAATATAAATATTCATTGATATCATCCAACCTAAAAAACAAAGCCCAAAGATAGATGGTCTCAGAACAGAATACAATCAAAATTTCAAAGAAGAGCTAATATCAATACTCCTCAGATAGTTCTGTACATTAGAAACAGAATGAACATTTCCAAATTCTTTTAATAAGGCCACAGTTATCTTGATGCTAAAACTGAAGAAAGATGTAAAAAGGAAAGAAAAATACAGACCAATCTCCCTCATAAACATTGATGCAAAAGTACTCAACAAAATACTGGCAAACTGAATCTAAGAACAGCACATCAAAAAAAAAAAAAATCATCCACCATGATCAAGTAGGCTTTACCCTTGAGATTCAGGGATAGTTCAACCTAGGAAAATCTGTCAATGTAATCCACCATATAATCAAACTAAAAAAAAATCCACATAAGATGCTAAAAAATCCTTAGACAAAATCCAACACTACTTTGTAATAATGGCAAAGAATAAGGATACAAAGAACATACCTAGAATAATAAAGGCAATAAATAGCAAACCAGCAGCCCATATCAAATTAAATATAGAAAAACTCAGAGCAATTCCACTAAAATCAGGGAAAAGAGAGGGGTGTCTACTTTTTCCATATCTATTTAATATAATACTTGATGTTCTAGCTAGAGCAATAAGGCAACACAAGGAGATCAAGGGGAAACAACTTAGAAAGGAAGAAGTCGAAGTCAAACTTTCACTATTTGCAGATTATATGATAGTATACATAAGTGACCCCAAAAATTCTACCAGGGAATCCCTACAGCTGACCAACACATTTAGTAATGTGGCTGGATACAATATTACCTAAAGAAATCAATAGTATTCATATATACAAATGATAAATGGGCTAAGAAACAATACCATTTACAATAGACATGAACAATATAAAATATCTTGGGGTAACTATAACCAAACAAGAGCAAGACCCATTTGACAAAAAGTTTAAGTCTTTGAAAAAGAAATTGGGGAAAAGATCAGAAAATGGAAAGATGTCTTATGCTCATGGATCAATAGGATTAACATAGGAAAAGTGGCAATCATACCAAAAGCAATCCAGAGATTCAATGCAATCCCCATCAAAATTCCAACACAATTCTTTACAGACCATGAAAGAGCGATACTCAACTTTATATGGAAAAACAGAAAACACAGGATAGCTAAACAATCCTATACAATAAAGGAACTTCTAGAGGTATCACCATCCCTGACTTCAAGCTCTACTATAGCAATAAAAAATAGTTTGGTATTGGCATAAAAACAGACATGTGGATTAGTGGAATTGAATTAAAAACCCTGACATAAATCCATACATTTATGAACAACTGATTTTTGACAAGGAAGCCAAAAGTATACAATGGAAAAAAGAAAACAACTTCAACAAATGATGCTGACATAACTGGATAGTGGCATGTAGAAAAATGCAAATAGATTCATATCTATTACCCTGCACAAAATTCACATACAAATGTATCAATGACTGCAACATAAATGCAGTTACACTGAAGCTGATAGAAGAGAAAGTACAAAGTATCCTTAAATGCACTGGCACAGGAAACTACTTTCTTAATATAATACCAGTAGCACAGACCCTGAGATTAACAATTAATAAGTGAAAATTCTGAAACTGAAAAACTTCTGCAAAGCAAAGGATACTGTCAGTAAGACAAAACGGCAGACTACAGTTGGCAAAAGATCTTCACCAACCCCATTTCTGACAGAGAACGGTTATTTAAAATATATAAAGATCTCAAGAAACTAGACTTCAAATTAATAATACAATTTAGAATGGGGGTACAGATTTAAGCAGAGAATTATTAACAGAAGAATCTGGAATGACCAAGATACAATTAAAGAAGTGTTCAATATCCTTATCTATCAAGGAAATGCAAATCAAAATGACTCTGAGAAGATATCCTATTATACTTGTCAGAACTGCCAAGATCAAAAATGCTAACGATAGCCTGTGTTGCAGAGGATTTCACTGCTGGTGGGAATGCAAACTTGTACAGCCACTTTGGAAATCAGTATGGCGGTTTATCATAAAATTGTGGATAAATCAAGACCCAGTTCTACCACTCTTTGGATGCTCAACCATTCCACAGGGACACTTGCTCCACTATACTCAAAGAAGTATTATTCATAATAGCTAGGACCTGGAAACAGACTAGATGCCTCTCAACAAAAGAATGGATAAAGAAAATGTGGCATATCTACACAATGGAGTATTAATCAGAAGAAAAAGCATGGCATCGTGAATTTTACAGGCAAATGATGGAACTAGAAAAAATCATTCTGAGTGAAGTAACCCAGATGTAAAAAGACAAACATATTATGTACTAAGTCCTAACTGTATATTAGATGTAAAGCAAATGATAAACAGGCTACAATCCTCTTTCCCAGAGAAGCTAAGTAAACGGGGAGAACCTAAGCAAGATGCATGGATCTCCCTGGGAAGAGGAAGTAGTTGGGATGTCCTGGGTAAGCTGGGGATGAGCAGGAGTAAAGGGGAGAAGGTGGAGAGATGGGAACATGGAGGATCAAGATGGTCGAGTTGTGGACTGGATGGAAAGAGAGATTGATAGGGGAGATATTTTGATAGAGGCTGCCATTGTGGGATTAGGGAGAAAACTGGTGGCAGGCAGTCTCCCAAGAACTTATAAGACTGACTCCAGGTAAGACAGTCCCTGAACTGACTTTCCCCTATAATCTGATTGGTAACCTGCAGTGTGGGGCTGTGGGCTGCCCAGCTCCCAGCCACCAGCTAGCTTAGCCCCAGAAATAATTACACAGAAACTGTATTCTTTTAAATACTGCCTGGCCCATTATTTTTAGCCTTTTACTCACATCTTGACTAACCCATATCTAATAATGTATGTAACACCATGAGCGGTGTCTTACCAGGAAAGTTTCAGCATGTCTGACCTGGCCGCTGGCTTCATCTCATCTCTCTCCCTGAGGAGAGGCATGGCAGTCTGGCTCAGAGAGCAGAGGCACGGCAGATTTATTAACTTCCCTTCCCAGCATTCTGTTCTGTCTACTCTGCCCACCTAAGGGCTGGCCAATGCAGTTTGTTTATTAGCTAATGAGAATCCTCCATCAGTAACCGTTCCAGTTGTTGTCATTGAGTCTTCATCCAGTACCTGCCTGAAGAAGACGCAGAGATACACAGCCACATACTGGACCAAGCTCTGGGAGTCCAGTAGAAAAAAGGGTGGAGGGATTATGTAAACAACCAGGGGTCAAGATCATGATGGAGAAACCCACAGAGAGAGATGACCTGAGCTCGTGGGATCTCACAGACTCTGGATGGACAGTTAGGGAGTCAGCATAGGACTTTGTATCTGGATGACAATTGTGTAGATTGGTCTTTTCTGGGACCCTTGGCAGTGGGATCAGAACCTGTTCCTGATGAATGGGCTTGCTCTTTGGAACCTATTCCCTATGATGAAATGCCTTGTTCAGCCTTGGTGCAGAGGAGAGGAGCTTGGTTCTGCTTCAGTTTGATGTGCCTTGTTTTGTTGATTCCTATGAGACACACTATCCATCTAAGCAGAAGGGGAGGAAGTGTGGATCAGTGGATAGGGTGATAGGGGGTAAGAAGGGAGGGAAAATTCAGGTTAGTGTGGAGAATAAATGGAAAATATGATTAATAAAAAATAAGATGATATACCAGATCTCCATTCAATTATAAATATTTGTTTTCTTCAAAAATCAAGGTAATAAGGAGGATGATTTGGAGGTTATTATGACTTTAACTAATAGGGATTTCAGTTGCAGCTGCTATACTACAGGTGGGTTTCATTGCGTGAGATTAGTTAGGTATCTTCTGGTACCTAGTATGTAGCTCTTGATACTGTCAATACAATATAAACACAATAACGATTGCAAAGGTAGGGCATGGAAATCTCTAAAACTGAAAAGATTGACAAGAGCAAATTTTGACATTTTGTATATTTGTAATTTTCTGCAGAAAAGATGGGACATCAAATTAATAATTCCTTAGCTGTGCTGAGTGAAGACTTTCTCTTGGAAATGTTAGCACTGGCCCAGTTGTCTCTTTTTATGGGAGAGAATAAGTATATTGAAATACAGAACCACAAGAACAATCAAGTGGAAATCACACTTGATAGGCCCACAGGTCTTCCATGAATATTGTTCGCATGGTCTTTGTTTTCAACTCATTTTTATGTTGTAATATTTTGATTATGATCTAATAAATTACTCTTACCTAGAGATCAGAGTGTGGAACTAAGCCACTGGTTAACTATAGAGGTCAGGCAGTGATGGCATACACCTTTATTCCAAACACTAGGGAGACAAAGGCAGATGGATCTCTGTGAGTTCAAGACCACCGTGGGTTATACAAGATTGAGCCAGTCTAAAAGAGAAACAGATCAAGGCAGTGATAGCTTACATTTTTAATCTTAGTACTTTGCAATCACATGTCTTTAATTCCAGCACTAGGAAGGTGGAAATAGGAAGGGATATTCCTGTTCTGAGAGAGAAATGTAGCCGAGGAGACACAAGCTCAGGCATCTAGTCTGATATTTTGTAGAGACAGCACTCAGTCTGAGAATTCCTATTGAAAGATCGCCCTTTTGGTCTGTAGAGGTAAGAACTAGTGACTGGATGCTCTGCTTTTCAGATCTTTCAAGATTAACCCCTTTATCTGACTCAGGGCTTTTATTATTAATACCAGTTAGAATTTATGCTACATTTCTATAAAAAAGAAAGAACTGAAAGGATTAAAAAGTAGTCAGCTTTATGGGTAGATAAAGAACATCCTGAATAAAGCTATAAAGAAACATTAAAAAGAATTTTGCTAATCAATCATTATAGCAAAATAAATTTTGTTCCTTCTTATAATACTAAATGAAGAAGGTAATGCATGCTTATTTTCAATTGTTAATCATCCAAAAAGCTGAACAATTTATGTTTCCAATTGCCGAAATCATGAATTTTTAAAATTTAAAACACATAACAATATGCATTATACTTGGCATTAATAGAAACCATATTTACTTATTAAATCATTCTTTTAGCTACACATAGTATAGTCAATAAAATACATAATATTAATGAAAGAAAAAGTTGTACATAGTAAAATTAAGACAAGCAAGTTGGTATCACAGAGACAAATTGTAAAAATTTTATTTGTATCATGAATACTCACAGATTTCACATTAAACAATGGCTAATGGTCTATTTGCTAATTTTAAAGCTTTTAAAATTTACTAATCTCTCAAAATGTGTTATTTCTCTTTCTCTCTCATCTCCAATTCTTCTTTTTTATTTTCCTCCAAAATCACTATTTTGAATTAAGATTCTTCTAACCAAAAGTCATCAAAATATTGCTATTTAAGTGGCTTCCTAGAGCCCTTCTAAATAGTAGGTGTTGGAGTTCATTGCTGGGTGGGACTGTTGATGGGCAGAAGGTACACACACAAAATCTCACCACTGTGATTGCCTAAATATGACCTGAACAAGGAAACAAATAGGTTTCATAAAATGGATGGGCAAAGTTCACCATGCCTCAACCCTACACAAAGAACTAGAGACATCTAAGGAATGTGGAAAGCCAGAGAAAATTATTCACCAGGGAAAAGCACACCAATTGGTTGTCCAATACCCAACAGTAGCCCTGAAAGCATACTTACATGAAATAGTATATAAACCAAGCAGGTTTTACATATAAATGTGTGTGCATGTGCGTGTGTATGTATGTAGTATCAATTGATGAATATTGAGTCCATGAATTTGAAAAAGAATAAGAAAAACTATTGAGGAGTATATAGAGGGAATAAAGAGAAGGGTAAAATTATGTAATTATATTACAGTCTCAAAATAATTAAAAATATTATAGTATTATCCACAGTCTTTACAAATTCATACATAGTACATTCACAAATTACTTTGTTATTTTATACAGGCCTTAGGTTGACAGAGATGAACTATACAGCAAGGAAATGTTTAAATAACTCCATTGTTTGATGATATACACCACAAAAGTAAGTCATTTTGGAGGGCGCTGCATATACTCTTGTTTATAATGTACGGTGACCTGAAAATAGCATTGCCTTGGATAATACTAATATATTTTTAACAAGTTTTTCCTACTGTGCCAACATGTATATCATATATTAATGTTTGCTTCATTCAGACAAACGAGCAATTGAATGACAAAATGTAATTGGGATTACCTTATAATTAAACTTGTAATGAAGAAGGTGACATTTAAACAAAAGTTTCTGAGCACTCTGGATAATGGGAACACATGCTGCTGCAATCCATGATCTGTTTCCCTAACAGTCTTTCTATTTTAGGAGCCATTTTCATTATACAGATATTTTCTCCACTTGATTTCTCAGCTCCTCTTGAGAATTGTCCTTTATTAGACAATTGGGTGTCCCTGTTTCACACAACAGAATACACTTCTTGCACACAGAAATATCGAGCTATTAGAGCAGATTCTTTGTCTAGTGATCTCAAACCTTCTTAAAGAATTTTAATAACTTAATATTAGTTGTTATATTCCTTGCTGACACAATGATTTATTTCTAAGAATTGAAATTAAATATATTGCAATAATTTTTCAAAATAGTAATGCCAAAGTTACTGATATTTGTTTTATTTTTATTTTATATTTTATTTTTATATTTTATACTATATTTTATTTTTCTAAGGAACATATGCAATTATTTAAAGATTAAAACACAATGAAAAATTTTAAAGATCAGTATTGAAACAGAAATAAAATGACAACTCAGCCTAACTTCTGTTATATTATAATTCATAGTAATATTATGCATTTCTGTTTATTAATTAATTTTAAAACTGGAAGTTTACTGTCCAAAGCAATCATCTTTCCATTTATCACTCAAACATTCGGATACACTTTAGTATTTATGTACTTAGAAATAAGTACCGAGATTTATTATTTTGATGAGATGGGGAAACTAATTAATACCTGTGTATCATAAAATTGTTTGTGATGGGTTTTATCTGAGGTAATGTTCATCAGGGCAATTTAGGGCAATTTATAATTCTCCAAACCACTACAGAGATTGCTAAGCTGGAGAGATGTGACAGAGGATTTGAAATAGTTTATACAGATGGGGACAACTGGGTGTTATGTATCTGGATCTGGATATAGATTTATTTTGATTTTGATTTTCCTCATTTCCTTTTCTTTCTCAGCTTTCACCCTGTTTTTCGGTCAAGTTTAACAGTTGAGGGAGTGGTGACTGGACATGGGAAATGCCCATCAGTTCTCATCTCTAGTAGTGAAAAACAGAGCAGATACTATGAATTTCCTTGTTCCTTAAATCATTAATATTCTCAGCTGCCACAGCAGAGCAAGAGAAAAAGAAACAGAGAAAAAGACAGAGAACAGACACAGAGATGGAGAAGAAAACCCAATGTATAGAAGACCAAATAGGAAATCTCTACTTCTCCTAGGCAAACTATTGCAACCTCTGCTAACAATGAATCATATTAAGATATGTATTTCATTTAACTTTTTTCTTAGTTTATGAGCATTGATTTTATACAGATTATTCATTTTCCCCTTAAACTTAGGGGTTCTCAAATATTTTGGCAATATGATCTCTAAGGTATTATGAAATAGTGATGTTTGGCCAGGGATGGTAATGATTGAGGATATCAACCACACTGAGTATCCTCAGATTTCTGCTACTACCTTAGGACCTCTCTGTCATGCAAGCATGACTCTGTCACAACATTTGAAACAATGAAGAATAAGATCCTTCTTCATTGAGAAAATTAATAGAAAATAAGGGAGCCATTATTTAATAATGCATACTGATTCTCAAGGCTAACGTTTAGGACCTGTCATTACATCACAGTAGACTGAGAAATTAACTTGGCTGTCTTCTGTGTCCCATAATCTTGATGGTAATCAAAATGGGTACAAAAACTTTTACATAAAGAGTCTACTTTAGCCCCGCCAGTCAGTTAAGACCATGGACACTGCCTAAGAAGAAAACACAAACAACAAAAACATGCAAAGGGTTGCCAGCAGGTTCACATGTACCTTTTAAAACAAATTCTTCTCTACTTTTACAAAATAGATAAAATTTGAAAGGGTTCTAAGTTTTGGTAGTTGCTCTGAGGTGTCTTCTCTCTAGCGCAAGCTGGAAACCTCCAATTCTTAAGCTTCCTAGTCCAATCCTTGTACTTGTCCTGGAGTTAAATAGATGCATAGTTACTAACAATAAAAGCTCACATTATTATTACAAATTCCATCCTTTGGTTGAATGTTTAAGGTTCTGCTTTGCTCTTTATCACTGTGGCTAAATACAAAGAAATATAAAATGATATAATAATTATTTGTTTGTCTTGGTAGAATGTCTATGTCCATTGCTTTCCAGAATGCTATGATGGATTGATGTACATGCAGTGTATGAATATCATATATTCAAATAAATGTTTATATTTTAGATTGAATTTTGCATATATGTCAAAGACCAACGTGTTCAAGTTTGGTCAATCGAGTTTTTCATAAATGTTAAAAATCAACATTTTTAAGTTTGGTTACTAAAGGTGTGTACACTTGGGAACAGGTGGAATGTTGAAGAGGTGGAACCTGCTTGGAAGAAAAATGTCAAAGGAGCATTACCTGGAAAGAGATATTTCTACACTAATTCCTCTCACTTTTTGCTTCCTGCTGCCATGAACTTAACAACTTTGGTTCACATTAAATTATTGACCATGCCATATCTTGCCACAGGGACAAGGCACTATGGAAAAAAAAATTCTGAAACAAAGAGATAAAGTAAGTCCTGTTTAGTTGACTGTCTTATTTGGTCACAGTCACAGAATGCCAAGAACTAAATTGAACACATACTAGGTAACAAAGCAAATCTCAACAGATAGAAAAAATTGGAATAATCTCCTATATTTTATGAGATTACCATGAGTTAAAGTTGGTGGTAAAAAGCACAAACTATAAAAAGTCTACATACTCATTGAAATCAAACATCTCTCAACTGAATTATCAAGGGGTCAATAAAGAAATAAATTAAACACCTTCCAGAGTTCAATGAAAATAAATTCACAACATGCCCAGACTTATAGGACACAATAAAAGCAGTGCTAAGAGGAAAGTTCAAAGCATTAAATGCCTGCATAAAGAATAGAAGAAATTTCAAACTAGTGACTTAATGGCACACTTGAAACCTCTAAAGAAAAAAGAAGCAAACACATCCAAGGGGAGTAGATGACATGAAATAACCAAACTGCAGGCTGAAATCAATAAAATAGAAGGAAAGATAACAATAGAAATAATCAATGTAACAAAGAGTTTTCATTTGAAAAAAAATCAAAAAGACGGACAAACCTTTGTACAAACCAACTAAAAGGCCTAGAGAGAATATCCAAAGAAACAAAATCAGAAACAAAAAAGGGGACATAAAATTAGACACCAGATAATATAATAAACCTGCTGGTCTGCCCTGCCACCTGTGTACCCTGTTCCTTAAAGAGACGAACCCCGCCCACTCCCAATCTCCCCCTTCTTTCCAAGGCAAGCAGATCTCCCAACTCCTCTCCCTCTCTCTCTCTCTCCCTCTCAGTCTCTCTGTCTCTCTGTCTCTCTCTCCATCCTTCTCTCCTCCTTTTTTCTCTACCCCTACATTACCCCTTACCCTTATATCCTTTTCAATGCCCACTAAATAAACTCTATATCCAAGTTCTCTCTGCATTGCATATCAGTCTGTTTCCTAGCTGCAGCTGTCTCCCGGCCAACAGGAGACTTGCCAACATTGTACCATCGTGAAGGATAACATTGGTGCATGACTCAGCCAGGCTCTGTCCATGTTCATTCTGCCTGTGGGTAGGCAGGCTGAGGCATGCAGAGATCCTGGATGTGGATTGCTTTCCAACTTTCTGTTCCCGCTCCATGACAGAAAATAACACCAACTAAATCATAAGGCCCCCTTCTCCAAGTCATCTTTTGCTGACATTCATTTCTGATAATTCCCCATGGCTAAGAACTGGAATCTTGATCCTTGTTTCAGACTGTTGTCCTTATCATGTCTAGGACAGTTGTTTTACTCTCAGGCCACTCAGAGTGGTCCTGCCTGGTCTCCATCCTCTGAGCTGACCAATCACTTTACTGTCTTGCTCTGTCTCAATGACATTTTTAGACAGCTTAGCCTTTGGGTCCTGTCTCTCTCTCATCCTTGGCCATGGAAAATAAACTTTCCAGTGCTACCAGTCTAATGTCCCACCTGGAATGTCTTTTAGAGACCCTAAAACCTCTAAGCTTAATGCCTTAATTACAGATTCATAGCCTTAACCACCTTTGCACTAAATGGCCTACATACCCCTTAAATAATAACCTAAAGTGGTCTCCTACCAGCAGAACCCAACACAGGAATTTTCTAATTTCTATTCTATTCTATCAGGCAGATGAAAAAGTTTCTATCCACCTATGCTAAACTCTTGTCACGCTGGCATCTCATTCTTGTCTGCTTTTCCCTCTTCTAGACTACCTCCCACCACAGTTAAGTCTGTCTGGGATTGGGATATCTCTCTCCCCCCATGCCTATAAATGCTCTTTTTCTCACTCCTATTCTGTCTCAGCTACTGCTACTGCAGGAACTGGCAAAACTTGTTGGATCGGATCCATGAGTCAGCTGTTCCAGTCCCAGCCCTCACTGCCCCTGGCTGTCGCCACCAGGTTAGTGGCACTGAGTAATTTTTCTGTCTACCTCAAGTATGGCCACATGCATCTTTTTCAATTAGTTCTAAAACTATGAAAGGTTGAATTTGTTGATATAACACTGCATGACGTGACTAATCTTGACATCAAATGGCATCTAAATGTTTTGAGTTTAGTCTTTCAAATGTTATGGAAGAAACTCAAAGTATCTGGTGGAAATAAAACTCAATCTTCTGATTTTTTTTAATCCAAGAGAGTGAGTTTTCCATCATCTATAACAATAGGTCCCTTCAAACAGCTTTCTGGTGCTGAGGGGTGTTCTAGCAGAGTAAAGTATAAGTGTTCTCCATTCCTCAGGCAGAAAGAGTGAGATCCAAATGTGTCGGGGCTCGTTATTCAGCTACTTGTGATGCTGGTTGAAGACTCAGTCATATTTACTGTTAGCTTATGATGCTGTCTACAGGGGTACACCTAATAAAAACAAAAAGTTACAAATTATGTAGGATTTGCTGTTCAAGATTGCTATTGACATGTACAACAGAAAGATGACCAATTCTGGGGAACATTTTTTATAGTTAATATTTTGTTATAATTTATATACAATTTAACTTTAATTTTGAGGAAATGAAATATTTCAAGCATATAAACATTCATTGTGAATATATAATTGAAATAGAATAAATCCATTTTTGTATGAAAATTTACTTATAGTTTTATTTCTTTCTTATTAAATTATCAATATGAGTAATTATTTGAAATGCAGCTGTAAGGAAAGCTTATGAAAATTCATAGACATATAAGCTAATAAAGCTCAGAAATATTTTAACAGGAGCTATCTTAGGAAACATGCTAGTTTCTGAAGAATCCAATGCAATTAACGGAAACTCTGTGTTTTAATAAATAGACAGGCAAAGCAATAAATTGGACATCATTTCTGTAGAATTATAATTGGTTTAAGTAAATCTCTTAAATAAAAGTGAAGAAATGTTCTCACCTTTAGTTTTCAGTTTTAATGAGTAAACAGTCATATGTAAAAGGGAACCAGAAGTTTCTTAGATTTACCTAAGACTTCTTAACAAAGGATATAAAGTACAGAAGTTAACAGCAGATGACCAGGTTTTATTCTGTCCAATTTAATAGCAGAAATAAGAAGTTTTTAAAATTAAATTGTTATCAGTGTATTTATTTGTGTGGGGGAGAAACATTGTTCAATGATTTGGGGAAATTTAAGGCAGAGTTACGATGACCTTCTAGAATCTTCCTGACTGTACTGACCATATTAGTAAGAGACAAAAGAAAACAAAACAATTTTCTTTTGAAAGGTGAAGAGCAGACAAAATCATACCCTTTACCCTTATAAAAAAAGCATGATCAAAATTCAATTACATTCATTAAGGATTCAAATCTTCCTGATATTCATGCTGTGGGAAGCAGAGTGATGGAAGTAGGAGGTTATGCTATACAAAATTCACTCTGCATAGGAAAGAACACTGGCTGATGGTCTCTAATTTGATTAGACTTGGGATGCACGTCCTAAGAATCAATGTTTTCTTGGCTCTTGTGTCTCTGCTGGAACAAGTCCATTCCCAGGGACCTTAGCCACTGTAGAAGGGTGGTGCAGCGATGCTGTATGCACTGCTGAGCGCAAAGCCAGCAAGAAATTAGCAAAGATTCACTAGGAAAACAAGCATGGCTTGAAATTCTTACAGCTCAGTGATTTGGGAGGCAGAGGAGGAACAAATTAATATCTGTGACTGTTGAGCTGAAGGACTGCCAATTTGATCAATACCCACAGGGAAGATAAAACTTGGATTTTGCTGCTTTGCACAGCCTTCTAAGTACAATCTAGTCAAATTAGGATAAAGCACATAGGGCATTCAACATGAAATTATGACAACTGGATGTAGGGCAGGGAATTAGAAGAACAATTGGATTTAGCAAAAGAAAAAATGAAAAAAAATGCATGTAAAACACATGATAGACATCTACTTCAGAACAAGGTCAAGTTACATAGATATTGATATAATAGACTTTTTATTATTAAAATTTATCGAGTCTTTTCCAGGTGTTCATGTGTATGGTGTGCATATGTGTATGCACCCATGCATGTGAGTGTGGGAGCATGTATGCATACAGCAGCATGCATGTGGAGGCTAGAAAACAACCTCAGTGTAGGCATTAGCCCTCTACTTACTCGATACAGAAACTCTTTGTTGTCCCGCAGCTTTATATACTAGAAGTATCTGGTCTGTGAGATTCTGGCGAATTTCTTGTATCCATCTCCAGTCTTACTGTAAAAATGCTTGGACCACACATATCCTACCACCTCTGTAAATTCGAGCTCATGCCTGCATATGCTACCACCTATACACCTATACACAATCCAGCTCAGGTTTACATGCTGGGATGGCAAGCACTTTATCTCCAGAACCATACCCACAGCACAGACTTTTTTTTTACTTGTTTATCTAGTTTCTGCTATATTATTACAATAAGTTCCTTTACTCCACTTAGTAGCTGAAGCTATTTTGTATATAACATTTATTATCAGAATTATGACCTATGATATGATTTTAATTTATTTCACTTTAAATGTTTATGATTCATACCAGTAAATAAATACTTATAGATGAATTCTAATATCAAGGGGTATGGTAGTTTAATTCTGAGCCTCCAGATGATTAAACTTAAATACCACTATTTTCTATTGAATAAAGGAAGACTATAAATTAATAAATCCTATCTGAGCAGCTTGTGGATCTTGGTCAGTTTCTATGTGGATACTTTTATCTGCTTTCTTTTAAGATGATATTTGAGTCTTTTTCTTCTTTTTTTTAAATCTGAAACTGCAGGAACTTCTAATTCTTTGGAGACAATATTTGGAAGTTCTTCAAAGCACTTTCTACAGCATTTGGGGAAAATAACTGAAGTTAAGCAGGATATGAAGTGGAAACTCTCTACGTTTTCCTTCACTTCATTTCATTGGAATTCAATTCTGCGCAGCCCCAGAGTGTGATTACACAGCTCAGAGCCCCAGGCAAAGCACACTCTCCTTAGGATAGCCTTCAGAATTGGTTGCAACCTTCTATGCATAAAAGTAAAATTCTAGGAAGACACGGTGTATTATGTAATAACTTTATTTACTACTCCTGTTGAAATAAGGTTATTCATGCATTCTTCGATACAGTGCATGCAAGCTACCTTCAAAATGTAGCTACGCTAAAATGTAATTCAGTGCCCTCATGGGGCACTCAAGTTATTCTTGAAATGATTAGCATCAGTCTTTATTCTGTATAGAGATTGCCTCATCCCTGGATAATAGGTCATTACCCTGAAGGAATAAATATGGTGATCTATGAAACAAGATGACTAGAGTATATGCAGGAAGAGGAAAGAAAATCTTATATAATCAACAACTGTAAGATTTAAAATATTAACCTTACTAAGATTTTCAATTTAAAGCTATAATTTTATACCAGGTGGTGGTGGCACACACATTTAATCCCAGGTCTCAGAAGGGAGAGGCAGGCGGATCTCTGTGAGTTTTAGGCCAGCCTGGTCTATAGAGAAAGTTTCAGGATAGCCAGAGTAGTTACACAGAGAAGCCTTGTCTTGAGAAACAAGAAGGAGGAGGAAGAGGAGGAGAAGGAGGGTGATGATGAGGAGGACATAGAGGAGAAGGAGAAGAAACATATTATAATAATAAAGTATTTGTAAAGAAAGTCTATCATTTTGCAGGAGTAGATGTAAGGATCTCACAAAGTTAGACAAAAATTCGACCTCAATGCTTTATCTCTAGCTCACCAACATATTTTGAGTAAGATATATATATATATATATATATATATGTGTGTGTGTGTGTGTGTGTGTGTGTGTGTGTGTGTGTGTGTGTGTATACACACACATTGTTAATTAAATGAGAGCAATTGTAAATACTTTATCGTTTCCCATTGGATTATGCTTTAGTTCTTTGATTATTTTTCAGTTAAAAGGAGAAATAATGTGTTGCCCATTAAAATCATCTTTAGGAGCCAAGATGATTTAAAGTTTTTTTAAAAATCATATGAAAGAACACATTTTTGTTATGACGAGATTCAAATTTTTGTAAATACTTATTTTATGTGCATTGGTGTTTTGCCTGCATTCATGTCACATATTAGGAAAACATATCTTCTGGAATTTGAGCCACAGATGCCAAGTGAATGATGGGAATTGAAACATGGTCATCAGGTAGATCTATCATTTCTTCTAACGGTTGAGCCATCTTCCCAGCCTGAATGTTTTCTTTCTTTGTTTCGTTTATTCATTTGTTTGTTTGTGTTTGAATTGAAACATATGTAAAGAAAAATATATACATCCACTGCAACATCTGATTTCCCTCAGATTTTACTACTCTACAATTTTAAATAAAGACAAAACTATCACAGGAGTTCTGTTATTCCACAAAATATGGTCATGTATAAACATTACAAAATAGACTCTAATTCCATGATATACTTAAGATTTTTAAATTTCCATTTTTTATTAAATAATTTTAGGCATCCAAATTTGATCATTTTAACATATTACTCTACAGGGAAACCACGTATGTCTATTTTTAGCAGTTGACTGGCACCTCTGTGGATAATAAACTATCTTCAGCAATTAATTGTGTTAGTTCTTATTGGCACTAGAATATTATTCAGATATTTAAATGAAGATGATATGGTGTCATGGTCATATGGGAATTAAAAGATACCAAGCACGTTACAGTCATAATCATACTTGTGTTATAGACATACATCTATGGATTCACTTCAGTAATATAGTGATAGCAACTACTGGGGATTGCTTCTCAGTGAACTAATGAAAATTCTAAGAAGATAAATGTTAGGAAACAGTCCTAAAACAGCAATAATAAAAAAGGTGTCTATTGAAGGAAATATGTTGGAAACAGAATGAAAGTTCTGAACCTGGGCATCTGAAACATTTGTGACTCTCCTGACCGTCTCACCTCATGGAATGACAGGTCTCACACAGTTAGTTTCTGTAAATAATTTAGTGAAGAGAAAACCAAAATGAAAACATCCAAAGCATTTAGAAAGCTTAAAAGGAAAATTTACTTCAAGATAGTCTAGGAAGTAGTTGAAAGTGAGTGGTGGTTTGCTTAAATAAAATAATTAAGCACAGACCAAATCAGAGAGTAATAAATTCCATTTAGAAAAGAAATAAATTTTCATAATCTGTGGAGATTAATGGGGAGATCATTATACTGCAATATACAGAGCAAACACAGGTCATTGGCTATTGTGATAAAGAAGTGGTAAAAGATCTCATAGGAAATTACTGATTTAAGAAAATAAAGAAATCAAAAATAAACATAGAAGATTGTTTTAATAGATATGCAGAGAATTATCTGTAGAATTCAGTTGTTAGAATGAGTAAGAAAGAAGTTATTACATAATAGGAATATATTATTAATATTACTATATTAACATGCATGTAATTACATTAAGAATTCTAGTAATAATATAAAATTTAATATCATTTATATTGTAAAATATCAGTTAATTTTTAATATGAAAAAATATAAAATAATTTTATGAGGACTTTGTATTCAAATATGTATTTAAAGGACTTCAAAGAGGATGGAATTAATGTGAAAGAGAAATATGAATGCCCAACCAAACAAGATTTGTAGAAGTATAATTATAATCGAGCCTGTATATCTAAATAACATTGTAGAATAATATTTAATGACCTTTGACATATTTGCTATATATTGTTAAATGGATATAAAACACATTATAAAATATAATGAGTTCAATAGCACTTCTTGTATTTGCTGGTTTCTTTTCATGTGCTAGACACAATGCTCTACATGCAGTTTTCCTCATTTGTTCTCAAAAGAACCCTATCAATAGGCAATGCTAATAACTTCAGTTGCTATACAAAGGATGACAAGTATGCATGTTAATGGTTCTGTGGTTTCTAAATAAAATTAATCAAAGCTTGATGGCCCAAACCTCTTATTCCAGCAGGCAGAAAGCTCTGGCAAGTTCAAGATCAGACTGACAACTTGCTATAACACAGAGAAACCTCAGTTCAAATAAAGAAAATGATTGCAGTAGAGATGACTCAGTAGATTAGAGCACAATCTCTTCCTTCACAGGACCTGAGGTCAGTTCCCAGCATGCATGTTTGACAGCTCATAACTATCTGAATCTCTAACTGCAGACTCCTTGGGCACTTATACTCACAAGTGCACATATTCACAAATAGACAAATTCACTCTTGAATGTGTCAAATATAGACTGAGAAGGTTATATTTATATGTGTGTATGTTGGAAAGCAATTCATGAAAATAAGGCCATGAATTTGAAAAAGAACAGGGAGGGGTGTATGGGGAGGATTTTGTAGGAGGAAAGGGAAGGGGGAAATTTTTCAGTTATATTATAATCTCAAAAAAAGGAAAAGAATATGGGAGCTATAAATATAAACAGGTCCTTAGTCAACTTCTTAGCCTGGAACAAAAAAGGTGCTATGTTTGATTCTTAGAGATGAGAATAAATTGATAAAAATAATAGTGGTTATATTAAAATGAATGCACATAAATACTATATATATACATCCAAGTGCTAGTAATGATTTATTCTACAATGAATATTGTTTATTCCCTGTTCTTCTTTGTAATTTTACATTATATAAAATATGATTTTAATGAAAATAGAATATCATGTATTTTCTCTAAAATAATATTTTTAAAGCTCTTGTGCTTTTACAAAATATTAATGTTAATATTTCTATGTCTGTATAACTAATACATCATTCAAGACAACACTTTGTTCACCTACACAAACATAAACAGAGTTCTAATTTTGTCTATAATTTTATATAACTTACATACTTTTAAATACAATATATTGTAAAATATCAATGCGGTGTAATAGTTCCTCTGTTTGTGTGTTGCTTTCATTGGTTAATGAATAAACAAACTCCCTTGGCCTTTTGATAGGGCAGAACTTAGGGAGGCGGGGGAAACAAAACTGAATGCTGGGAGGAAGAAAGTAGAGTCAGGGAGAAGCCATGGATCCTCTGCCTGAGATGGATGCTGTTTAAAATTTTTCCTGGTAAGCCACTGCCACGTGACGATACACAGATTAATAGAGATGGGTTAAACTGAGATGTAAGAATTAGCAAATAAGAAGTTAGAGCTAATGGGCCAAGCAGTGTTTTAATGAGTACAACTTCTGTGTGATTATTTTGGGGCTAAACTAGCCGGGCGGCCAGGATGAATAAGCGGGCCTCTCCTTACAATAGCAATGATAAAGTAATTTTAGTTGGCATGTAATATTTTATGTCACAGTTTATCTTTTACAATTTTTATTTATTTATTACTTACATGTGTGTGTGTGTGTGTGTGTATGCGTGCGTGCGCACACGCACATGTGTGTATGCACAGTGTATCTAATTATGGGTATTCAGCTGTGAATGTATGCCAAAGCACAAGAAGTCATCAAGTTGCCACTTCCATCATTTTGGACCTGTTCCTGTAAGACTAAGTGTCTTTTTAAGCCTGGAGCGTTCATCTCTGCTAGGTTCAGAACCAACAAGCCCTAAAGATCCTCCTGTCTCTGACCTCCTCAGAGAAGTGGCAGCAAGTTTAAGAAGAACACCTGGTGGCTTGTTATTTGGCAATTGTGAACCAAATTTACATTCTAAAGACTTTGACATAAGAGCTTTTAATTGTCGAGTCATGTCATTAAACACATTCACAAAATGTATTTTTAAAACACAAAGATGAACATGGGATGTGCTCACTCATAATTGGTTTTTAGCCATAAATAAAAGACATCAATCCTATAATTCGTAAAAAAAAAAAAAAAATCCTAGAGAAGATATATAAGAAGGTGAATCCAAAGAAAAACATATAGTTATCCTCCTGGATATTGGAAGTAGACAAGATTGCCGGACAAAAAATGGGAACTTGGGGGTGGGGTGGGATGGGGGAATGGGGGGATGGGGAGAGAAAAGTGTGAAGTAGAAGTAGAGGATGGGAAGAGCTTGGGGGAATAGGATGGTTGGGATATAGGAAGGGTGGATATGGGAACAAGGAATTATATATCTTAATTAAGGGAGCCATTCTAGGGTTGGCAGAGACTTAACTCTAGAGGGGTTCCCAGGTGTCCAGGAAGACGCCCCCAGCTAGTTCCTTGGGCAGCTGAGGAGAGGGTGCCAGAAATGTCCAGATCCTATTGCCATACTCATGAATATCTTGCATATCACCATAGAACCTTCACCTGGCATTGGATGGAGAAAATGACAGAGACCCACATAGGAGCACCAGACTGAGCTCCCAATGTCCTGATGAGGAGCAAAAGGAGGAGATCATGAGCAAGGAAGTCAGGACCGTGAGGAGTGCGTTTACCCATTGAGACGGTGGGGCAGATCTAACAGGAGACCACCAAGTCCAGTTGGAATGGGACTGATGGAACAGGGGACCAAACCGGACTCTCTGAATGTGGCTGATGGTGGAGGAGGACTGAGAAACCAAGGACAACGGTGATGAGCATGAAATCTACAGCACGGACGGGCTCACTGTGAGCCTTGTCAGTTTGGTTGCTCACCTTCCTGGACTTAGGGGGAGCTGGGAGGACCTTGGACTTAACATAGTGAAGGGAACCCTGATGGCTCTTTGTCTTGGAGAGGGTCGGAGTGGGGGTATGGGTGGAAGGGAGGGGAGGGAAGGGGGAGGAGGAGGGGAGGAGATGGAAATTTTTAATAAAAAAATGAGAAAAAAAAACACAAACACATAGCTGAGGCAAGAAACTACAGAAAACTAAGGAATGATGAGTGTGGAATGAACACAACAATTAGTTAACCCATACCAAATGATCAGTTCTGAACACATTCACATTCATGCAAGGAATCTATTTAGCAGGTGACTAGGAATACACACACACACACACAGACACATAATCATAAATGTGTGCAGTAACAATAAAAAATAAGGGCATGAGTTTGAAAAAGAGCAATGAAGAGTATATGAAATGGTTTGGAGGGGAAAAGAGGTAGGGAACTATATATCTGTGTGAAAAACCAAAAAGAAATAATTGAAAGCCCACAAGCATACATTTGAAAGATAAATATTATATTTACTTATTATCAATGTAAAGTTTTATAGCACAGGATCCTGAAAAAGGTAAGTTTACATGGTATGCATTTAAGGCCAGAGAATTTTTAATCTGTATTTTCTTCTCTCTCTCTCTCTCTCTCTCTCTGTCTCTCTCTCTCTCTCTCTCTCTCTCTCTCTCTCTCTCTCTCTCTCTGTCTCTCTCTCTCTCTGTCTCACCATTTGTTCCTATTTTCCAACTGTTCAATAAACCTATGCTAAGCAAAAGTCAGTGAAAATGTTTTAATTTACTATTGAGTTAATATCTAAAAGTGCCTGTGACTTCGAAGTGAAATTTGTAATATTTTATGCTCAAAACAAGCTTTACAAAAACTTCACAAATCTGCAGGTTTTCTTTCTGAAGCTTTCTAGGTGTCACTCCTTATTAATTGTACCAACATATTTTTTATATAGTTTTTTTTCTCATTTTTTTATTAAAAATTTCCATCTCCTCCCCTCCTCCTCCCCCTTCCCTCCCCTCCCTTCCACCCATACCCCACTCCCTCCCTCTCCAAGCCAAAGAGCCATCAGGGTTCCCTTCACTATGTTAAGTCCAAGGTCCTCCCAGCTCCCCCTAAGTCCAGGAAGGTGAGCAACCAAACTGACAAGGCTCACAGTGAGCCCGTCCATGCTGTAGAGTTCATGCTCATTGCTGTTGTCCTTGGTTTCTCAGTCCTCCTCCACCGTCAGCCACATTCAGAGAGTCCGGTTTGGTCCCCTGTTCCATCAGTCCCATTCCAACTGGACTTGGTGGTCTCCCATTAGATCTTAGTGCCAATTATGATTATGTGCTTATAAGGCAGAAATGATACTATATAGGACCAAACAACACCCAAAAATGAACATAAATTATCATAACTTAGGTCTCTTAGTTAAAACCAAGAAATAAGTGGCTTATCAGCAATGCAGTTCTTAATCAGAAGTGATAAGGCATGCTGAAACAGGGCAAGTGTATTTAAATGCCCTGAAGCAGGAACAATGCTAAATTAAAAACCTCCTCTCCCTGTCAAAGAATCCCACATAGTTATGCTGCCAGCCATGATGAGTGAAATAACTATAAAAAGCCTTAAATTTAACACTGGAGAGTTTTGATATTCTACCAAAGTTAATTAAAAATGAAAAGCAATGATCCACAAGTTATAATGTGATTATAACACATTGTAATTTATGAAATATTGCTAAATAGAAAGGGATACACATTGTTAATTATGGCAAAGGGAGATTAAACCTGAACAAAAATGAGAGAGGGTAGCAAATACCCACATAGATGTCACGACTGTCAATCACTTTACTCATGCACATGTGTTTAGTCGACACTACTTTAAGGAAATCTGAGAAACCAAGGGCATGTCATTGTGAGGAGCACTGGGAAGGGTAGGCCAGTGCCACAGGGGAAGATTCGTTCTGAATCTATTGAGAGAGTGTGGAGCAGCAGTTTTCACCCTGGGCTGTGACCTCTGTGGGACTGAACAGACGCTTTCACTGGGGTTGCAGATCAGATATTCTGTACATCAGATATGTAGAGTGTGACTCAAAACAAGCAAGTTTCCAGTTATGAAGTAGCAACAAAAGTAATTTTATGGTTGGGGGTCACCACGACATGAGGATCTGTATCATAGGGTTGCAGCATTAGCAAGGTTGAGACCCACTGGTCTAGCATATTGCTCAATAGTATGAACCTGATGACAGTCAGATACAAAAATAAGCTTTCTAATCTGAAGTTGAGTAGAAATGAGAAATGGATTATAGGAGTAGGATAGCTCATAAACAACATAAGATGGTCATAAATAAAACAAATGTTCTCAATTTTCCTTTTAAAAGCTATAAGAAAAAATAAATTCTTAAATATAATGGTAAGATTGTATCCTCACTGAGCATAACAACTTAAATATTTTTCCATGTTATTTTAAATAGTAAGGTGAATTCTGCTACACATGTGCTAGAATGTTAATATATTGTTTAGCACTGAGGTAGGTATGGATCAGCACAGCTATAATCCCAGCATTTAGGAAGGAGGCATTAGGGTCATAAGTTCAATGCAATAGGTAGATAAGTTCAAGGGCAACCTGAAATGCACAAGAAATAGTCTCAAGAAAAAAATAAAATTAATAAATGAAATTACTAAACAAAATAATAGTTATTTGAGTAGAGCTGAGACCTCAGAGACTTTTCCCAGATATTTTGATGTGTGTATTGGTTTTGTCTTTGTTCAGGTCATCTTTATACATCTGTGCTGGTGAGACTTTATGGGTGTACGTTCTGATGTTATTCATCATCTCAAGGCACGCTTTCACAGCAAAATACCAGATCATCTGGCTCTTTCAATATTTCTGTTCACTCTTCTACAATGTTCCTTGAGCATTAGTTACAGAAAAGTTTTGTAGATGTATCCATTAAAACTGGGAGCAAGAACTCGCAATTTGCTTGATTGTGGTTTTCTGTAGTGGTCACTGTTGCAAAGAGAAGTTTCCTTGGTGAGAGGGGAAGACTGCATTGTGCTTATAAAGACAAATGTTTAGTGTTGCATGGAAGTTTTCTAGTTTCATAAATTAGTGGCTGTAGATTCTCCACCAATATCTACAAATTCATTAGCACTGAGTCATTAGCTAGTTTTCAGCATGATTTCCCTTTGTTGAACATTTATGATATTTTGGATTATTTTGATTCATTATTGTTACTTAACTTTCAAAGATATCATTTGGTTTTGATTTTTGTCATTGCATTATGAGGAAAGTATTATAAAAATTTTCCTAGTATTTTTATCCATATCCCAGTCAAGCAGATATATGTATTTATACTTTGTAAAAAAGATAATATATAACAATTGGGTTTTGAAATCGTCATGCCTCTCCTCTCTGGGACAGACTGCCGTGCCTCTCCTCAGGGAGAGAGATGCGATGAAGCTAGCCGCCAGGTCAGACATGCTGAATCTTTCCTGGTAAGAAACTGCTCGTGTTGTTACACAGATTATTAAATATGGGTTAGTGAAGATGTTAGTAAGAGGCTGGAACTAATGGGCCAGGCATTGTTTAAAAGAATACAGTTTCTGTGTAATTATTTCAGGTTAAGCTAGCCGGTGGCCAGGAGCCGGGCGGGATGAAAAGCAGGCCTGCCTGCAGCTCCTCACTACAGAATGGTACCCATGTGGATGGCTAAATCCACAGAAAGCCTGAGAAAGCTTGGGAAAGAATAGAGGAAAGCATGTTTTCTCGGTAGCAGCTATTTCTCGGGTTTGGCTTTGCTTGCTAGAGGTAAGCAAACACTCTCATCTAAGAGAGGCTTCCTGACTCAGCTTTAGCTGCAAAACCCTGCAGCTCTTTTAAGAGGTCCTGCCACGAAACACTTAAAAGGTGTTGATGAAAAGCTGAATGCATGTTTTTTGGTTTTCAGTTGTAGCAGGAAAAAAGTTGTGCTGTTTTAAAATGCCGGCTTTCTGGGCTGTCCTGCCAGGGCAAACTCTGACTCTTTCAGGCAGGCAGTCCTACTGACTGTGGTCTGTGAGCAGAATGCTGCAGCTTGCTTGCTGGCAGGGACCTTGAAATGCCAGAGTTGTGGAAATAAAAATGGCTACAGCAAGTACCTCTGCCATGAGGCTGGAAAGCTAAGGAATGGGATGGATCTAGCTGGCAAAGTCACGGCTTTAGGCCTACCGATATTGTTTGGTAAATTAAAGACTCATGTGGTCACAAAAAGAGAGATATATAGTAAAAGAAGGATTCAAAGTCTAAGAAAATGTCTAAATGGTTTACAATGTGTTGAAAATACATGCAGGCTAAAGGTTAAAGTTCTTAAAAGTAAAAAGAAAAAAGGAAGTAGTTTGTTGTGGTGGTACACACCTTTAATCCCAACACTTGGGAGGCAGAGGTAGATTGACCTCTGTGACTTCAAGGTGTGGTAGCACACGCCTTTAATCCCAAAGCCTGGGAGTCAGAGACACGTGGATCTCTGAGAGTTCAAGGACAGCCTGGTCTACAGAGTTATTCTAGGTCAAAGATATACAGAGAATCTGTCTCAAAAAAAGCAAAAAATAAAAGTAAAAATAAACAAAATAGAAGTTAAAATAAAGTCATATAAGATGGAAATACACAGAGAATCTTGATACTGTATACTATTATGCTCTCTTTGAATTGTTTCAATGCTGAGGAAGAAGCAACAGCTGCTAAAAGATATTTGTTTATAAATGCTGCTGAACTAATCCAAGAAAGATATTTTGAAAATACCTTGACTTCAGAATTTGGATATAAGGATATGATACTTTGGAAAAGAGATTCTTCTTTTGTTTTTACAGAAAATGAGAACCTATGAATTGCATCTATCCCAATATGGTATGAGAAACCACGGCCTCCTGAAGGGTTGCTGTGAACACCCTCAAAAAATTACTTCACTCAACTGCCGACTGAGATGAACCTGGCAGACAGGTTACACCATGAAATATCTTATTAACAGTGCCCCCATTCAGCAGGAAGCAGTTTGGAGAGAAATAACTGCACCCATGTTCCCAAATATCGTTTATAAATGTTCTTTTACATTTAAAGGGGGCTATGATATAGATATGAATAATTTACATTGGTATAAATTTTACTCATTTGATATAAATTTAAGGTCAATTTTGTTATATGTATATGTATTTCTGATACTGATTAAGGTATTGTGATTGTGTAGTTCACTTTAAAAATGTAATGTATAATTAGGAAATATAGGTTGTTAATGGATAATCATTGATAATAGTTAAGGTTGTAGTCATATTAGTTAGATTTTCTAGATATATAGACATATTTCAGTTAGATAGGCATTCCTAATATCTTTCAAAGACTACAGAATATTCCACTTAAATGTTTAATAACTTAGGGCTTTTCATGACAATGAGACACGTCAGCTCCTGGTAGCACCAATCTACTTCAAGAGGAAGATGGGCATCGAAGAGGATCCTCATGGAGTGTGATAGCAATTTGCGCAAGAAACTGCTCTTGCCTGGACTGTTGGCATAAACTGGATGCAAGGAACCAGCAGAAAGTGGACTGCTGAACTTGCCTAAAGGTGAGATGGTCTTTCAGGGTTCCTGATTCAAGAAAGAGTCTGTGAGACATTCTGCAGGATACAGCAGATAGTGACTGAACTGCCTTTGAAATTTCCTGCATCATGGAAATGTCTGCTGGAAACTATGGGCCTGAAGGCCGAAGATGGATGCCCCAATGGTACAGAGGAACTTTGGATGACTGTCCAGACAGCAAGATGTCTCTGTGATTTCTAGAGTTTTGGAAATAGCTTACTTCTTGTTCACCTAGGTAATATTATATCTTTCTGGAGTCTTTGATGGAGTTGAAGAATAGATAGATAGTTATAGTTGTTTTCCTTTGTTATGATAAAAAATAAAGTAGTTAAATATTGTAACTGTAATTCTTACTTGATAACTGTTTTGTTATATGTAATTTTGCTATGTTAAAATTAAAGCCTTCTTTTTTGTTTAAAGAGAAAAAAAACAATTGAGTTTTGAATTTAAAACATAGCAGAGAGTTCAATATAAGGAATGTACAGATGTAGATAAGTTAAAATAACTATATTGTTAGAGTCGTTTCAGATTAAGTTCCTCATCCTATATGTGTTGAGGAAAGAGATAATTTCTTTATTTTTCTGGTATGTTCTTACAAGATACAGATGTTGCCAATGTGAGGAAGGGCATTCATATCTACTCTTCTATAGGTGATACGATAATGCAGACAGATATCTATTCTGGAATTTAGAGCCACATGCATATTGTTTGGGCCCTTGTCTTGTAGGCATTTTTTTTAAAAAATGTTTTTACTGAGCTATTTATTTTTTTCTGCTCCCCTCCCTTCCTTTCACCTCCCCTTATACCCTCTCCCATGATCCCCATGCTCCCAATTTACTCAGGAGAACTTGTCTTTTTCTACTTCCCCAGTAGATTATCTCCATATATTTCTCTTTTAGGGTCCTCTTTGTTGTCTAGGTCCACTGAAAATGTGAATTGGAGGCTTGCTTTATTTTATTGTTTTTTGTTTAATGTCTAAAAGCCTCTTATGACTAAATACATATTATATTTGTCTTTCTGGGTCTAGGTTACCTCACTCAATATAATGTTTTTTAGATCCACCTTTTTCCAGAAAATTTCAAGATGTTATTATTTCTTTCTGCTGTGAAGTACTCCATTATGTAAATGTACCACATTTTCTTTATCCATTCTTCAGTTGATTGGCATTTGGGTTGTTTCCAGGTTCTGGCTAAGACAAATAATGCTGCTGTGAACAAAACTGAGCACATGTACTTGTGGTATGTTTGAGCATCCTTTTGGTATATACCAAAAGTGGTATTGCTGGGTCTTACGGTAGGTTGTTTCCTAATTTTCTGAGAAATGACCATACTGATATGTAAAGCAGCATACCAGTTTGTACTCCCACCAACAGTGGAGGAGTGTTCCCTTTATCCCACAACCTCTCCAGTATAAGTTATCATTAGTGTTTTTGATTGTGGCCATTGTTACAGGTATATCATGGAATCTCAGAGTTGTTTTGATTTGCATTTCTCTGATGACTAAGGATGTTGAGCATTTCCTGAAGTGTCTTTCAGCCATTTTAGATCCCTCTGTTGAGAGTTCTCTATTTAGGTCTGTACCCCATTTTTATTGGATTATTTATTATTTTGATGACTATTTACTTGAGTTCTTTGTATATTTTGAAGATCAGCCCATGTCCAATGTGCGGTTGGTAAAGATCTTCTCCCATTCTGTAGGCTGCCGTTTTGTCTTTTGACCATGTCCTTTACTTTACAGAAGCCTCTCAGTTTCAGGAGGTCCCGTTTATTAATTGTTTCTCTCAGTGTCTGTGCTACTGGTGTTATATTTAGGAAGTGGTTCCCTGTGCCAGTGCATTAAAATGTACTTTCCACTTTCTCTTCTATGAGGTTAAGTCTGCTTGGTTTTATGTTGAAGTCTTTGATTCATTTGGACTTGTTTTTGTGCATGACGATAGATATGAATCTATTTCCATTTTTTTACATGTTGATATCCAGTTATTCCAGAATCATTTGTTGAATATGCTATCTTTTTTCAATTTTATGTCTTTCACATCTATGTCAAAAATCAGGTGTTTGTATGTGTGTGGATTATTATCTGGCTCTTCAGTTCAGTTCCATTAGTTTGCCTGTCTGGTTTTATGCCAATAGCAGGCTGTTTTCAGTACTAGCTCTGTAGTAGAGTTTTAAATAAGGGATTGTGATGCCTCCAGAAGTTTATTTCTTTTACAGGATTATTTTGACTGTTTTTGTTTTTTGCTTTTCCATGTGAAGTTAAATATTGCTCTCTCAATGCAAGGTCTGTATTTTGTTGGGCATTGCCTTGAATCTGTAGACAGCTTTTGGTAAGATTGCCATTTTTACTATATTAAATCTACCTACCCAACAGCATCAGAGATCTTTCCATTTTCTGGTATTTTTTTCATTTTCTGTCTTCAAAAATTTAAAGTTCTTGTCATATAAGTCTTCCACTTCTTTGGTCAGTTCCTCCAAGATATTTTATGGTTTTTGTGGATATTGAAGGGTAATATTTGTCTGACTTCTTTCTCATGCCATTTATCATCTGTGTAAGGAGGGTTGTTGATTTTTTTGAATTAAAATTGTATCATGCTACATTACTAAAGGTGTTTATGTGTTATAGAAGTTCCTCGGTAGAATTTTTGGGGGTTACTTATATAAACTATTATATCATCAGCAAATAATGAGAGATTGTCTTCTTTTCTGATTTGTATACCCTTGATCTCATTTTGTATCTTATTGCTTTAACTAGAACCTCAAGTACTATATTGAATAGATATGGAGAGAGTTAACAATCTTGTCTTGTTTCTGATTTCAGTTTCTCTCCATTTAATTTGATGTTGGCTGTAGGCTTGATGGATATTGCCATTATTATGTTTAGTTATGTTCCTTGTATCCCTGCTCTCTCCAAGATCTTTATCCTGAAGGGATGTTGTATTTTGATGAAAGTTTTTTTAATTATTCATTCATTTATTTGTTTGTTTGTTTGTTTGTTTATTAAAATTTCCATCTCCTCCCCTCCTCCCAACTCCCTCTCCTCCCCTCCACCCACACCCCCCCACTCCCTCCCTCTCCAGGCAGAAAAGCAGTCAGGGTTCCCTACACTATGAGAAGTCCAAGGTCCTCCCATTCCCCCTAGGTCCAGGAAGGTGAGCATCCTAACTGACAAGGCTCCCACAGAGCCCGTCCATGCAGTAGAATCAAAGCCCATTGCCATTGTCCTTGGCTTCTCAGTCAGCCTCCACCATCAGCCACATTCAAAGAGTCCAGTTTGATCACATGCTCCATCAGTCCCATTCCAACTGGACTTGGTGATCTCCCATTAGATCTGTCCCACCATCTCTGTGGGTGAACGCACCCCTTGCAGTCCTGATGTCCTTGCTCATGATCTCCCTCCTTCTGCTCCTCATTTAGACCTTGGGAGCTCAGTACAGTGCTCCAATGTGGGGCTCTGTCTCTATCTCCATCCATCACCAGAAGAAGGTTCTATGGTGATATGCAAGATGATCATCAATGTGGCTATAGGACAAGGCCAGTTCATGCAACCCTTCCTCTGCTGCCCAAGGAACAAGCTGGAGACATCTCCGTGGACACCTGGGAACACCTCTAGAGTCAAGTCTCTTGCCAACCCTAAAATGGCTCCTGTAAGTAAGATATATACTTCCCTGCTCCCATAACCCCCCTCCTCCATCCCAACCATCCCATTCCCTCAAGCTCTCCCCATCCTCTCTTTCTCCCTTCTCTCCCCCATCTCCCCTTATCCCCACTTCACCCTCACCCCCGTGCTCCCAACCCCTGCCCTGCAATTTTGTCAATTTCCAATATCCAGGAAGATAACAATATGTTTTTCTTTGGGTTCTCCTTCTTATTTAGCTTCTCTAGGATCACGTATTATAGGCTCTATGTCCTTTATTTATGGCTAGAATCCACTTATGAGTGAGTACATACCATATTCCTCTTTTTGGGTCTGGGTTACCTCACTCGGGATGGTGTTTTCTGTTTCCATCCATTTGCATGCAAAAATTCAAGATGTCATTGTTTTTTTACCACTGAGTAGTACTCTTAAGTGTATATGTGCCACACCTTCTTTATCCATTCTTCTATTGAGGCACACCTAGGTTGTTTCCAGGTTCTGGCTATTACAAATAGTACTGCTATAAACATAGTTGAATACTTTTGTAGTATGATTGGGCATCTCTTGGGTATATTCCCAAGAGTGGAATTGCTGGAACCTGTGGTAGGTTGACTCCCAGTTTCCTGAGAAACCACTACACTGATTTCCAAAGTGGTTGCACAAGTTTGCATTCCCACCAACAATGGATGAGTGTTCCCTTTACTCCACATCCTCTCCAGCATAGGCTATCATTGGTGTTTTTGATTTTAGCCATTCTGACAGGTGTAAGATGGTATCTTAGAGTTGTTTTGATTAGCATTTCCGTAATCACTAAGGAGGTTGAGCATGGCCTTAAGTGTCTTTTGGCCATTTGAACTTCTTCTGTTGAAAATTCTCTGTTTAGTTCAATGCCCCATTTTTTAATTGGGTTAATTAGTATTTTAAAGTCTAGTTTCTTGAGTTCTTTATATATTTTGGATATCAGACCTTTATCTGATGTGGGGTTGGTAAAGATCTTCTCCTAGTCAGTAGGTTGCCTTTTTGTCTTAATGACAGTGTCCTTTGCTTTACAAAAGCTTCTCAGTTTCAGGAGGTCCCATTTATTCATTGTTGCTCTTATTGTCTGTGCTACTGGGGTTCTATGTAGGAAGTGGTCTCCTGTGCCCATGTGTTGTAGACTACTTCCCACTTTCTCTTCTATCAGCTTCAGTGTGGTCAGATTAATATTGAGGTCTTTAATACATTTGGACTTGAGTTTTGTGCATGGAGAGAGAAATGGATCTACTTTCATTCTTCTCCAGGTTGACAGCCAGTTATGCCAGTACCATTTGTTAAAGACACTTTCTTTCTTCAATTGTATACTTTTAGCTCCTTTGTCGAAAATCAGGTGTTCATAGATTTGTGGATTAATATCTGGGTCTTCCATTCGATTCCATTGGTCAACATCCCTGTTTTTGTGCCAGTACCAAGCTGTTTTCATTACTGTAGCTCTGTAATAGAGTTTGAAGTCAGGAATAGTAATGCCTCCGGAAGTACTTTTATTGTATAGTATTGTTTTGGATATCCTGGGTTTTTTGTTTTTCCATATAAAGTAGATTACTATTCTCTCAAGGTCTGTGAAGAATTTTGTTGGGATTTTGATGGTAGAATTGCCATTTTTACTATATTGATCCTCCCAGTCCAAGAGCAGGGAGATTCTTCCATTTTCTGGTATCCTCTTCAATTTCTTTCTTCAAAGACTTAAAGTTTTTGTCAACTAGATCTTTCACTTTCTTGATTAGAGTTACCTCAAGATACTTCATACTATTTGTGGCTTTTTCAGCATCTAATGAAATAATCATATTTTCTTCCTTCAGTTTATTTATATGATGGATTACATTGATAGATTTCGTATGATGAACCACCCCTGCCTCTCTGGGATGAAGCCTACTTGATTATAATGTATGATTTTTTTGGATGTGTTCTTGGATTCGGTTTGCCAGTATTTTATTGAGAATTTTTGCGTTGATGTTCATGAGTGAGATTGGTCTGTAATTTTCTTTCTTGGTTAAGTCTTTGTGCGGTTTTGGTATCAAGGTGACTGTAACTTCATAAAAGGAGTTTGGCAATGACTTTTATGTTTCTATATTGTGAAATACATTAAGGAGTATAGGTATTAGCTCTTCTTGGAAGTTCTGGTAGAATTCTGCATTGAAACCATCTGGTCCACGGCTTTTTTTGGAAGGGAGGTTTCTGATGACAACTTCTAATTCCACATGACTTACAGGTTTATTTAAATTGTTCACCTGGACTTGATTTAATTTTGGTATATTGTACTTATCTAAAAAAGTTTCCCTTTCTTTCACATTTTCCAATTTTGTAGCATACAGGCTTTTGTAGTAAGGTCTAATGATTCTCTGAATTTTTTCTGTGTCTGTGGTTATGTCCCCCTTTTCATTTCTGATCTTATTAATTTGCATGTTCTCTCTGCCGTTTGATTAGTTTGGCTAAGGGCTTGTCAATCTTGTTGATTTTCTCCAGGAACCAGCTTTTTGTTTCATTGATTCTTTGGATTGTTTTCTGTGTTTCTATTTTGTTGATTTCAGCCCTCTGTTTGATTATTTCCAGTCTTCTACTCCTCCTGGGTGATTCTGCTTCTAGAGCTTTCAGATGTGCTGTTAAGTCTCTAATATGTGCTTTCTCCAATAAGAACCATTTTACTTTAACTCACAAAAATGTTATTTACAAAATGCAAATACAAAGGTGAAGACAGAAATGTGTTTTGAAGATATAATTTCAGAGGTACCTGGTGAGATTTTATTTCCTCTAGCTGTGATTATTGCTTTGAAAATTTGTGATAACAGATCATGCGTTTTTAATTCTATCTTCCTGAATTCACACTTAAGTCCATCTGTTACTTCTTGAATAGTTGCACAGTTATATTTTTACCACAAGTAAAAAGTCTTTTTCTCACAGTGTTATCCTTTGGCCCTTCCCTCGATGTTCATGGAAGCACACAGTTTCTGTAGCTATATAGGTTTATCTTTATTTTAAATTTGTTATTCTCCATGACTCATTATCTAGTAGTCAACATTATAATAATCGTTATTGAACATCGGTTGTGTGCATAATCCTGTACTAGACAGTCAGTCAATGATAAATGGCTACAGTGACATAAAACCCTTGCACCATGTTGTCAGTGATATTGTGATCAACGAGGGTTTAAACAGCTCTGATATCTTAGGTTCATCTGGTGACTTTCTGTCTTCTAATTTAATGTAAGACTCATCAGAAATCACTGCTATATACATTACTATGTTAATTGCTTTTAAGAAGTTTTGCTGTGGAATCATTCTTGGTTAGGTCTAAGATAGGTTAGTCTAGATGAGTCCAAATGACATTTTAAATCAATGCACATTGAATCTCTGAGAACATTGTTGAGAACAGTCATACATTAGGATAAGATTTTAGTATGTGCAGAAACACAAAATTATTGCAGCAAATGTAGTTAACATTATAGTTTAATTAGAGGAAGTAATGTTTTTAATACAATAATATTACACTATGCTGAAATTATACTGGATTCCCAGACAAAGTATAGATGTATTTCCCTTGATTTCTCTTTATTTTATTTTATTTTATTCTATGTAATGAATGTGTATTGTGGCATGTACTCTATGAGTGAGTCTCAGGAGAAACTGCCTCAATGGCCCCAGATTCATGCTGGAATTTGATTGGCAGCATGTGCAGGCAGGTCTTGCATAGATAGCCGTAGCTACTGTGAGTTCATGTGTGTGTAAGAGCTATATGTTTTTCTAGAAGGTAATATTTTACAGCACTCTCCAATGTCCTCCAGCTCTCTCAATGTTTCTATCCTACCTTCCTCAATGCTACCTGATTCTTGATAAGGGTATCAATCTAGAAGTCCCATGAGCAAATGAATATTTACAGTGGCTTAACTTTAGTAGTTTGTACAGTGTGTGTCTGTTTTTACTACTAAACACTGCAATGACAAGCATCTTTTACCACATTTGGGAGCAGCACAAATCTATGTGTGTAAATATAAATATTTAGTAGCTGGTTAGTTGATTCTAGCATTTAGGAAATTATCAACATGCTGTAATCTACATCCTGTGGCTTCCCTAGACATGAGTTTGTACTTTGTTTACAGTGCCAGAAATGGATTTTCTCCCATGTAGCAGGAGAGTAGTTGGTTCTCCATGATCACATCTTGCTTTTCATGTTAATAGTGTAGCAGACAGGGCCAGTGCTGGGTAAAAATATAGATACCTTTTCTCCATCAGCAGCTGATAAAGAAAACACATATGGTATCTTCAGAAATATGGTCTCACTATCTAGTATGGTAGGCAATCATGAATAATGGAAATAACCTACATTGTATTGACTATATCTAGTGCTTCTATGACCAGCAACCTGTGGAGAGGCAACACTTGCTTGGCACTGAGTTTTTCATTTAGTTAACTGTATCTTCTGGTAGCAACACTATTCACTAACATGGGGGTCTTTCTGTTAAAACATTATTATAAAAATTATTACATTTAAATCAGCTCACAACCTAGGAGCTTCCTAAGGTTTTTTTTCTTATCTTTCTCTCTTTTCCCTCATCATCCTCTTCCTATTCAAACTTCAACTTTAATGGCTATTATTGTTTCCAATATTTTCATGTTACATAGGCTGTATGGTTTTATTTTGTGTCATGTCCTTTGATTGCAAGATCATAAATTCCCAGGTAGTTTCTTCATACACACTTCATTTAAGTTAAGCATTTTCATGACTCCACATTTCCCCTTTCCCAGCACTCTACGACTTACTTGAACCCTTTGGCTCCAACATTTCCCTTCTCTACTTTCATTTCAACCTTATCAGCCTATAACTTTTCCTCAAATAAACACCATTTCATTACATGAGTAATGGTCGATTCTAGTTTCCTGGCTTCCACATGAACTCAATAGTAAATACATATGATAGAACTGGCGCTAGAAACCTCAAGTGAGAAAGAATGTGCAACATATATATTTAGTGAACTTGCTCAGTGTCTCTTTCTAGTTTCATCTAATTTACCTGATTTTTTTCCATTTTTCTATATGATGAGTATTGCCTAATGTGAAAAGTTACCAGGCTTTCATTATCCATTTGTTAGTCGGCAGCCATCCAGATTTCTTCCATTCCCTAACTATTGCAAACAGAGTATTAGTGAGCATGGATGTGCAAGTTTTCTTCACACATAGGCACAAGGGTATCTTCTGGGCCATATGGTAGATTTATTTCTAGGTTCTCAGAGAAATCTCCAGACTTTTTTTTTATAGTTGCTGCTCCAGTTTTTCATTCCAACAGCAGGCATACTATTTCCTTTCCCTACGTTCATGTCAACACTTGTTCACATTCGGATTCCAGTGGAAGGCCATTCCTACTTGTGTGACATGGGATCCCAAATCAATCTGCATTTGTCTGACAGCTAAGGGTGCTTAACATGTTTTGATGTGTTTACTAATCATTTGTCTTGTTTGAAAACTTTCTATTCTGTGTCATATACCACCATTTAATTGGGTTGCCTCTTTGTTTGATGTTCAGAGTTTTGTGCTATTTTCATATCTATACATTAATCCTTTTATGATAGTATGTACAAATATTAATAATAATTGATATGATCATTGGGGAATAAGTTTTCAAGGTGATGTTTGTCGGCTTCTAAGCATTGAGAGCACAGGAGCACTGGGCTAGGAAAAGCATGCTTGATGAATGCAAACCAAGAAAAAGTGTAAAGAAGAAGCATTTGGACACCTGGTCAGAAAGGGAGGGAGCATGTTGAGCCAGGAGACTGATGGCAGCAACCTGACCATGTGATCTGGCAGGATGGGGACCTACCTTTAAAAATCTATTATCTAAAGTCATGAAAACATGGACCCTCTACATCTTATCTTTCAAGCTTCAAATTAAATCTGCAGAACAGATATTAAACCTCTCTATGGAGGAATGTTTTAGGAAAGATTAGGGAATGCCATTGAATAAAGACAGTTTCAACTGTAATTCAAGAGGACAGCACATTCAAGAAAAGGAGATCAACAGGGAGTTTATTTGTGAAAATTAATTTCTGCCCAGAGGTTAAAAGTCTGGACCTTTCCCTGTTAGGACACATTTATTTCACATATTCCTAAAAAGAGGCCTTACCAGAGAAGTTGGGAAAGCGTTAGCACTCTGCTAACACAGGAGTGAGCTGAACTATGGAGAAAAGATCTTTTAATTTATATGGAGTAAGATCATTTATTTTCACTTGCAAAGTTATGAAGCACATTAAATTTGTGAAGGGTCACCAAGAGAATGCCCTAAGAAAGTTTGTCTGTGAAAATTTACAGAATGAAATGAAGTGGAAAGAATTAGAAGCAGAGGACTCTAAAGGATATTAATGAACCCAAGTATAAAACCATACAGATTTATATAATGTGGACAGCAGCAGCAAAAGAAATTGGTATTTCTGAAAAGCATTACAGAAGAGGAATGCCTTTCATTGTGCCAATCTGCATACATTACTGCTCTTTATCTAAGGCCTCTGCACAAATGTATTCCTTTGTAGAATTCCTAAGGCAAAACTATATCCTAAATGTTGAAGTATAAGATCAACCCTCAGATTAAATTGTTTTATTCTATGTTTATTCTGCAGAGTTTCATGAAAATTTAAGCCAGATTGAGTTTTAAAATACAATTAATATTACATTAGTTCAGATACATTAAAATGGAAAAATACAAGCAGATATAAAATTTCAGGAAACCTTTTTAATCAAGAGATGAAACAGACTTTAAAGATATTAATGTGGAATTTGGCATACATTGTATTTTCAATTATTTTGGGAATTGCAATCTTAGTTTGAATATGCTGCATACATGCTAAAATGCCAACTATTTCCCAGTATTCCTGCAAACTTATCCTGTCTCCTGTAGTTCTGTTTGTCTGAGTAGTTTTCTGAGACTCTTCTTTTTTATACTTATCACCAATACACTTAAGCTCTCTCTTTCTCTCTCTCTCTCTCTCTGCTTGATGACTATGGATATGGATATAAAGCTCTCAGGTACTATTCCAGGCCCATGCTTCTCTTTTCCCTACTATGATGGTCATTGCCTAACCCTCTAAATGTGTAAACAAAGCTCTAATGAAAATTAAATATTTTCCTCTTTAAGAGTTGCCTTGGCCATGGTGTCTATTCATAGCAATAGATGTAGATGGAGACTGCTTCTTCATTTCTTGGCCACCTATACCTGAATAATCACAACACTGACCAATCAATTACTCAGGTGTATTCCTAGCTATCCCTTCTATCTTAAATTAACCCATTTCTATTAATCTATGTATTATCATGAGGCTGTGACTTACTGGTAATGTTCTGGTATCTTTCTACTTCGGCAGCTACATGGTATGTCCTTGACTCTGCCTACTCCCTTTATATTGCTCTGTTTAGATTTCCCTCCTCGCTTTACTCTAAGTCATTAGCCAAAAGAGCTTTATTCAATATAAGGAACACATTTACAGAAGGACATCCCATATCAAACAAAACAATAACTTAGGCAACAACTAAAATTTTCATTTATTATAGAATTTAAAATGTTGTTCAGTAAATGAGAGTTTATCCTTTGCCAGATGGGAAGTGATTTGCTTTGTACAGATTTCAGTGACATAGGCTGTTGGTTCAATCTTAAAGGATGTAGAATTTTTCAGCAATATAATGACAATAAGGTCTTGGTTTCCAGGGTCTCATACCTTAAAACCAATCCTCTTTGCTATTCCACAGCTCTTGCTACTTGCTACTTTCGATCTTGATGATATAAAGAGTATTCCAGTTGAGCTACTTCTTAGTTTAGTAATTCTTCAAGCATTTTTAGAATGTTTTGAGATCATTCTAAATCATATTATTACAAGAATAAAATTCTATGTAGACAGGAAACACCTTTGCAGTTCTCATTTTCCTGTGGCATAAGTTACTGCAGTACATCTCTTGGCAATAAAATATTGACTTCCTCTTAGACCACAATGGGAAACTTTACCTACAAATAAGAATAGGAAAAAAAGAGTGTTTATTAGCAGAAATCATTATTCACTATCATATTATTGATTTAGAAAATATGATTTTTGATAAATATTTTGAAGATTGAGTTTATTATTCAAATTTTCTGCCAGGCAGTGGTGGCACATGCCTTTAATCCCAGCACTCGGGAGGCAGAGGCATGTAGATCTCCATGAGCCTGGTCTACGTAAGCTGGTTCCATGACAGGCTCCAAAGCCACAGAAAAACAAACAAACAAAAAATTCCTAAATGCTATATTGTTTTTTTTAGTTTGTGGAGTATCAATTTAGTATTTCAAGAATTTAGTACATGAGTACTTTATTATGTAAACTTTCTTCCTTAATATCCCCATCTTTGGGTTATAGATAGGATTAAAATAATATTTAGTTGGTTTAATTTGAGATTACTTTAAATATTACATTAAATAATACTGTAAATATTGTTTAATCTTAAAGTGTTAGACTAAACCCAAAACTCTGCACACAATGTTACCTCTTAATACATATGTATATGATACTCTTGTACCTCAAATTACTATTCTCCTAAGATATAGTTGTCCCTCAGTATTTACAAGGAACTTAGGAACAGATGACAAAAATCTGCAGTTACCCACTTCCCTTAACTAAAATGTTACAGTATTTAAATTTAAGCTGTGGACATCATTTTGCATGCTAACACATTTCTTCTGCATTACTTATATTTCCAAATCCTCATAAACATAAATAAACAATGGTTGTACTAAAGAGTGGACCAGTAAAAATATTACTGTACATTCAGGATATCTAGAAATATAAAAATTGGAAGATGTGATGGTTGTAAAGCACATGGATGAAAAACCCAGGGATGTGGAGGTCCAGTTGAAACTTTACACTTCCTGGCACAGTTTAACTCTCTACTTGGCTTTCCAGTTTCATTTGTAATCTCTTTGTGAACCAAAGTTGTCTTTGTACTCCTCTAAAGACCCAGACTCTCTCTTTTCCTTTCAAATCTTTTCAAATTGTTTGCTTCCATGACATCAACTCACATATCACTGAAGTTATTACCTAGAAAACTTATACTTGGTTCTTAGCTTCTTCCAGATGATGTTTCCTGAGGTCATTATCATGGAATTGTTGTTCTTGTTCGGCTGTCCCCAATTATGATATTTATTGTAAAAGTGATTACATCTGGTATTGGAGAGATATCTCAGAAATTATGGGCAATTTCTTCTATTGCAGAAGACCTGGATAGGTCCTCAACACAAATACGATGACTCACAATGTTTGTTTCAGAAGATAAGACAGAATTTTCTGTCCTCTGAGAGATAAGGGTCATGTATGGTACATATGCATACATGTAGACAAAACATTTGCATGTATAAAATCAAAATAATATGAATAAATCTTTGAAAAGTGATGATGAGGTCAATGTAATTTTCTACATTTATTCATGTATTAGGTATGTATAGGTTTGTTGCATGAATGAGGGCTCGGAAGCATGCATATGGGACTCAGTGGATAATAGTGCAGAGTTAGTCCTTTCCTTTGCCATGTAGATCATGAGATATGGGTCTTTAGTTTTGATGTCAGGCATCTCATTGCACTGAGCATCCACCCAACCATTATCACTGAAATGACTAGGGTAAGAACCAACTAAATCCTGTTTGTTCATTAATTCCTAGAATATATCTGTGTGAGAACCTACAGAACTGATGCACTGACTCTTTGCTGAAGAGTTGAATGAATAATGCATTAATAAATCACAGTTTAAGTTAATAAATGCATTTATTCACAAAATTCTTCTAGAATAAAAAATGTAATAAGTGAAACAATCATTATCACACATGATATAATAACTTTCAATATTATATTATCTAAAAAATGCTAATTAAACTGTTTTTATTTGTGAGTCATAGCATAATGTTTTGGTATTTTATTTTTGTTTTTCTCAACTTACTTATGTGGAAGGTGCATTGAAAGTTTCTGAATAAGACAAGCCTACCTCACAAATGAGCTTTATCTTCTGTCCTGAACACAGATACAAAAATAATATCAATTAAATACTTGCAAATTGAATTAAAGCACATATCAAAATTATTTACCACAATCAAGTCATCTTCATTTCATAGATTCAGGTGTAATTCAATATATGTAAATCAATAACTGTTATCTATATATAAACAATTCAAGAAAAAATTCATTGTGTTGGATACATAAAGTCTTTTGACAGACTTTAACATCCCTTGATGATTAAAGTCCTAGAAAGTGTTGTGACAAAAAGAATACATCACACCATAATAAAGATGATATATAATAAGTCCACATCCAATGTGTTGTTAAACTATAAAAAATTCAAATCATTTCCACTGAAATTGGAAACAAGACAAGAATGTCTACTCTCTCTATTCCTGTTCAATTTAGTGCTTGTAGTCCCAGTTATAGAAATAAAAAAGTGAAGGAGATGAAGGGATAAAAATAAGAAAATGGAAGACTAATTCTCCTTATATTTAGGTGACAGAAATTGGGCTTCAATCCAAAAACCAGAAAATTAAGTCAGCCAAACCACTAAATAAGTCTTGCTTCTACCTAGGGTGGGCAACTATAGACTATGCATACTAAACCTTACTCTCCTCCCGTTTTGTATTCCCTCTGGTGCTGGGACAAAAAGCATGTGACTAGTACTGGGATTAAATGTGTGAGCCACCACCATCTGCATTTGTTTTTGCATTGATTTTGTGTAGCCCAGGGTGGCCTTGAATTTACAAAGATTCGTCTGCCTTTGTCTCCCATATTCTGGGATTAAAGGTGTGTTCTCCATTTCCTGACCTTTAGTGCCTTAAGCTTTGACTTCAGTCTTCAGTAAGATTTATTTATTAAAATACCAATATGCCACTATAGCTGGGCAGAATTGAATAGCTACACATAGAAAAATAAGACTAGATCCTTATCTCCTATCATGCAAAAAACTCAATTATAGTTGAATCAAGGACCTCAATATAATACTTGAAACACTGAATTTAGCAGCAGGAAAAGCATGGAATATATTGAATTTATAGGCTCAAGAAAAGACTTGCTAAATAGTAACCAATAGGATAGGCAATAAGCTCAACAATTGAAAAGTTAGACCAGAGAAATCTAAGAAACTTCTGTATGACATATACATCATTATTCTAATGAAGAGACAGCCTACAATATTGGGAAAAATATTGAAAAAACTCTGTAAATTTTACAGAAGCTTATTATCTAGAATATGCAAGGAGTTCAGATCAACTGAACATCAAGAACACAAAAAACCCAATTTAAAAATAGGACTTGGATCTAAGCAATTTTCTCAAATGGTGAAATGCAAATTACTGAGAAATATTTATAAAAATATTCAGGACCCTAAGACCTCACTGAAATGAACTCAAACTACTTTGAAATTTCATCTCATTTCAGTCAGAATGACACAGATTTAAGATAATGATGATAATGATGATGGTGGTGGTAGTGGTGGTGATAATAGAGCAGATGACCTCTTTCTCCCATATAGTAGGAGTACCGCAGTGTGAACCACTACAGAAATCAGTTTGGAGATTCCCATCAAAGACAGACATACACCTCTCATATCGTTCTGCTATAACATTCTTGGGAATAGACATTAGTATTTCTGGAAGATTCCATACTCAATTTGCTTTACTGATTAAATTAAAAACTTAAAGTGTTTCATTTTATTGAAAACTCACACTTTGATATTTTTACTTCAGATGAAGACTTCCTTGATGGAGGACTTTCATTGGTTAATTAATAAAGAAACTGCTTGGCCAAATAGGACAGAAAATTAGGTAGGCGGAGTAGACAGAACAGAATTCTGGGAGAGAGAAGGCAGATGCTTCAGGCAGTCGCCATAGTCAGTCACCATGCTTCTCCTCTCCAACACAGATTCAGGTTAAGATCTCTCCTGGTAAGCGACCACCTCGTGGTGCTACACAGATTACTAAATATGTTTTAAAGGAAGATGTGAGAATTAGCTAATAAGAAGCTGAAACTAATGGACCAGGCAGTGTTTAAAAGAATACAGTTTCCGTGTAATTATTTCAGGTGGAAAGCTAGCCGGGTGGTGGGATGCAGCCCCACTGCTCCATCTACACTTCCTAGATCCATAACATGCAAATAAATTTTATTTATATTTGCTAGAAAATATAAGCAAGAAAAGGCTATTCCTATTAATTATGAAATATTACCCTATACCTCCATTTTTATATTTTAAATTCTCTTAAATATTAACATTTCACCATATAATAGCACTTTGCTCTTTTATTTCAGTGTTAAATGATGACTTATCTAGTACAGGTAATTTAATGTTGTGGAAGGTTTAAGTTTCATTGTTTAATTTTATTAATTTCTTTGGGTTACTTAATTTAATACTCCTATTTTACAATGAAATTATAGTAGAATGATATTCACTTTTATACCCATGATTGTCTGAGTAAAAATACCAGTAGATTTAGCCCATGTTTTTTTTTTTGTCTGCAAAGAATGTAGTTATGTAATACAGTAGCAGATTTAACTTAGAATTTGCTGTTAAGTCTGAATAATTTAAGCTTTTTAAATTAATTCTTTAAAAAGAATCCAGATAGATCTCTTTTTTGGTGAAAGATGATACCACAAATCATGTGTATAATACTCCAACACACAGGATGGTTTTTATGGTGGCTTCAGTTTCAAAAGAAAAAAAGAAAAGAAAAGAAAGAAAGAAAGAAAGAAAGAAAGAAAGAAAGAAAGAAAGAAAGAGAAAGGGGAAGGTGGAAGTTTAGGTGGTAATAATGGCCACTTGAACATATAAAAATTCCATGCTTCCATGGCCACCAAGCAACTATTTCAAAGTTCACTCTGTCCCATTGATTTATTTAGAACTGTGGAAAGATGAACTAATAATGTTTTTAGTCTTCTTTGAGGCAAAATCTTCTAATGTGGGGAGGATAATTTGAAGAGATGAAGAGTTAATGAGATCTACTTACTGTGTGTTATTCACTTAAATCTCCAGACATTACCAATAACATTAAAGGTTGAAAAATGGTTCATATTACTAGGTATGTGTCTTAAAGAAGAGATTTTATATTGTTTGATTTGTCAGGTATTTGATTGGCTGTTTTCAGTTTTCATTCATTGAAAGTAGGTCTGTTAAAGATTACAGATTACAAAAAAAGTTTCCCAAAATGGGATGTCAACAGTCTATAGAAGAAAAAGAATCTTCATAAAATGTTAACCTACAAAAGTTAATGACCAGCTTCTATCAATACACTGATAATTTAATTATTGCATTATTAAAATGGAAATAATGTAATCTGCTCCATAGACTATGAGAACAACTGTCTTACCATTTTTTCAATTTATAGATTATCTAGAATTATTTTTTCTAAGTTTTAACAAATTACAAATAAATGAACTGCATTTTACTTGCAGAGCTGACTCACAAACTGTACAGAGATATATGGCTCCAAGGATTACCTTCCTTCACCTATGAACTATTTTGCACCACAATTTAGGAATTTTATTAAGTGTGTTTAATATTAAAATTTTAATATTTAAAAATCACAATTAATGTGTATGTTTTAATGTGGCTAAATAAATTTATTAAATTTGTACATGTGAGTTTAAATTGAGTGTAGAATTTAATTTAATTTAATTACTAAGTACATAAATCATTTAAATATCATAGCATGTTCATAGTTTATTTTTTATTTCTGATGGTGTTCCGATATTTCAGTAGTAAATTATAATAAATGTTAATTAATTACTCTGTGTATTATTTTTATTAAAATTTGCTTCACATTAGGAATACATATCAGTGTTCCATTTCAGTCTGCAATGAAAGACAAGAAAGTTCTACCCACCCTACAGACACTAACACTATACCATCTGAAACATAAAGAAGAAATTTCTCTATTTGACATAATCTGACTACTTTAATACCACTGCTTAATGTATTTAGAAAATATAGTGATTTATGATTTTAGTTTTTTGTGTGATGTTACAGGTTCATGTAATATCTCTTAAGCTGTCATATGTCTTACACAGTATCCAGAGTCCACGGAATGACTCCTAGTTGACTAAGATTGCATCATATTTTGCTCTCACACTTCTAAAAGATCTTACCATATAATCTCATGAAAATTCCTTATTATATGTTATGAATTTTACATTGTTTCCACAGACAAGAACTTTTTATTTGTTACTTTTGAACTGATATCAATGGATATCAATACATGTTAATATTAGTCATATTTTGGTAAATACCTATGGTAAAATCATTTCCTAGAAAGCAATTACATGATTTTTACATGAAAATATCAAGTTCTTTTTAGA
Source organism: Arvicola amphibius (assembly GCF_903992535.2). Lineage (NCBI taxonomy): Eukaryota > Metazoa > Chordata > Mammalia > Rodentia > Cricetidae > Arvicola > Arvicola amphibius. Next base: position 89,991,585 of record NC_052051.1, read on the forward strand.
TTCTCTAAATCTGTTTTCAGAGCAAATAAGATCCACACTAACCCAGTGATTACAGAATGAGACACTAGAGGGTCATAGGTCAGTGTTAACAGACAGCAGAACACCAAGTCTTTTCTTCATTTGCTCTTCACTTTTAGTTTTTGATTTTCAGTCTCTAACTGATCTTGAAGTAAACACATTTGACTAGATTGACTGACAAAAAAAACCTAGAGAAATTTCTTTTGCACCCCACACTCCTAGCTACCAAGACTGAGTTTTCAGGGAGCCCATATGCCTAGCTTTAAAAAATTCAGATCCACATGTAAAGCATTTTTCTTCTTTCATTCTTAAGAGAAACGCTCTTTATGTTGCTACCTTCAAGCTCCCAGTACTCTGGCCACAGTCTCCTATCACTGGCATTATAAGGGATCCACACCAACCCCAGTCAGTTTTCATTGTTAATCAAGAGAAAGCAGCCCCCTGACTCTACTACTGGTCTCATGGTGTGATCGTTCAGCTCTCTGTTGAAACAATCCTTTTATATCGCCCTCCCCTCAAATATAGAAACACTACTTTGTTATTAGTATTAAATAAAATTAATATAATTTTCATATTAAATAAAATAGAGAAATAACAGATACTAGTTAATGTAGTACTTTCATCTATTACTAAATATATTAGTAATGACTAATGTAATATCTACAAGTAATATAAAACTTTATCTATAATATTAAATCATTTACAAATGCAAAACTTAGTCACACTGTCACAACTATAGTTGAATTTCTTTGCTAGCTGAATCATGTAATAAAGATAATAAAGCTTACACATTTTTAAAATTCCAATTTATTTAACACTCACATGCAAACAATGTTTTTGGATATTTAAGGTAGGGGCAGTGCACTTGAAATAGACTTTTTTTTAAAAAAAAGTAAGTCAATTCTAACATATACCATGTGATAACTGAACCTGGAGCTACTGCAGTCATGATGGCCATCTTAAGAGGACACGTGGGACAACAAGCGACTTCGCCCTTTGTATGATCTGGTAGAACAAGGGGGCTTGCACATGTCGATCAATATATTTGTTTAATTTGAAACAGATTCAATGGAAAAAAGTCATTGTATTTAATGGTTATGTTTGGCATTAGGCAGTTTTTAGTAGCCATCTTAGAGTAATGTCCTCCTGAAGTGGTCTCTCATCTCTTCTGACCCCTACGACCTTGCAGAACCAGGATGACTCTGACTTCTTTCAATGAAAATATGCAAGGTGACTTCACAATGTCTGTTACAATGAATGGCAACTTTAAGTGCTGGATATTTATGTCTCAGGTAACTCTATGAAAACACAATTAAATAGTTCATTTTAAATTTTATATCAATTTTTATATCCACGTAATTGCTGTGGTAACAACCTATTGCAAAAAATAAACCATTTCCAAACTTCTTATTTTGGGATTGAGCTCTCACACCATGAACAGGTGAATAAAATGAGATGTCAGGGCTATTTGAAATATTTAAACTTTCCAAAACTGAGGTCTTTTTACCTGCTCAGTGATTAGATATAAATAAACCAGCTTTCAGCCTAGACCAAATGTCTTCATTTAAAAGTCATTCACATTTAACTGCTGAACTTTGCCACAGAAATTTCATGGGAAAGTAATTATAGAGGCATTTTGAATTTAAAGCCACACAGGGAAGTAATTAAGGGTAATAGTAACTGTAGTTTTTGAATAAAGACATAAAATAAAAGCTGTATCTTATTTAAATGAACGAGGTTAGGAAGGAATGAGAGTGAATGTGGCTTTAGGTGTTTTCGAGAATAAGGAAAACATAGCATTAACAAAACATCCATTCCTAGATGCATAACACTTATAAAATTAAACATAATATATTGTGCTGTGCTATCTAATGATAGCTTTCAAATAAGGTATAGAGACAGATAAACATGATGCAAGGCGTGTTTTATTAGCTGTAAGTAATGACATAAATGAGAGGAATCCTCCTCCTGGAGGCTGTTATCCTCTGATCGTCATGTTTCAAGAGTTCTTTTCAGCTCTAAAGTTAAACTTACAGCTTCATGGATGTTCAGAGATGAAGAAAAAGCAGTGATTGTAAAGAAAGAAGGTGAGAGGAAAAGCAGTAATAGGAACACTGAGGACTTCTCGATTCCACTGAAATCTACAGTTTATAAGCTTATTCACCAAAATAGAATTTAACTTTTTAAATTGGAGCAATTACATTGAATTTTTAAAATATATATTTCTTTATTTATTACTGTAATGTGTAGGTTGTGTTTGCCAGAGTTTGTGTGTACTGGGTGTATGTAGGACCTTGCATAGGCAAGAAGAAGACGTGGGCTTCCTTGGACAGGCAATTCAAACAAGAAGAACCCTTCTTGTAGGAATAGCAAACTTGTTACCAGGCCTCTGCAGGGGCAGTATGTATTTGGAACTATTGAACCATCACCCCAGCCTCAATACTGGTACTAAAAGTCTTTAATATTACAATGTATGATTAAATCTCATTTTTAATTTTCTCTCCACAGTACTGCTGGGTTTTTTTTTGTTGTTGTTGTTTGTTTTATTTTATTTATTTATTTATTTATTTATTTATTTATTTATTTATTTATTTATTTATTGGTTTTTCGAGACAGGGTTTCTCTGTAGCTTTGGAGCCTGTCCTGGAACTAGCTCTTGTAGACCAGGCTGGTCTCCAACTCACAGAGATCCGCCTGCCTTTGCCTCCCGAGTGCTGGGATTAAAGGTGTGCGCCACCGCCGCCCGGCTTTTTTTTTTTTTTTTTAAGCACATTGGAGTGTTTGGTCTATACCTGCTAAACCCAAACGATAACTTTTGTTGATATGGTTAACCCAAATTCTTCATCTTTTCAAGTTCATCTTCCACTCTTTTCCCAATTTTGACATCCTCCCTCCCAGTTACTATGAGCCAATAATTCTACATCTCTGAGTGATCAAATTTTCTTGTTCTTATAGGTAATGCATGAAACATTCATCTCTCTTTTAAGTGTATTCTTTGGATGATATCAATTCTGTGATCATTGTGCATATTCTCCAGATGTTTTAAAAGAAACAGGTGTTTCAGTTTTACTAATATATTTGATCCATAACATATGGTTAATTATATGTTCCACAAAGTCTTAGCAACAGAAGATAATATGAACCAAGTTATACCAGCATTGCTACTCTTTCTTCCATTACACACAAAACACACTGTATTATTCTGACCCAGGTGAGACAAGGATGATCAACTTTCTTTCCCTTCTAGGATCACTTTGGTCTCTGCGGATTTTGTGGATTTCTCCCACTCTTTTTCTCAGACATTCTCTGCAACACCCAACCGCTGAGCGTTTTGATTGCTCACAGCAAGATGAATCACTTCTACTTCTCTTGTTTTGCCTCATCAGATCTATGTGATCATGAAAAATTTTGTCTCATGACTAATAGAATCCATCTGAGACCGACAGACTTTTCACATTACTTTGTAGTCAAATGGAGACTTATGAATTATAAAACCTTAGCCTTAGCTTAGGTTTGTTCCTAAGTTGCCAGAGTTTGCGTGTACTGGGTATAGGCAGAACCTTGCATAGGCGAGAAGAAGACGTGGGCTCCCTTGAACAGGCAATTCAAACAAGAAGAACCCTTCTAGTGGAAATAGCAAACCTGTTACCAGGCCTCTGCAGGAACAGTATGTATTTTTACAACTTAAATTAAACTGTATTTTTAAATGTATGTTCTTCCACAAGGCTCATTACCTCATCTCTGTGCTGCCCATCCTGCTTCCTCCTCATCTGGCTTGTGAACTGACCTTCTTTTTGTCTTTTTAGAATTCTCTCTCATCCAAGAAGGCCCCCAATATACTCTCCTGCCTAGTTATTGGCCATTCAGCTTCTTAGTGCACCAATCACAGCAGTACATCTTTACACAGTGTACAAATATCCTACAATGTTTCCCATTTCATCTAAATATAAAGGAAATGTTTCAACTCTAACATAGAAAAACTATATACAATAAGAACAATTATCATGTAAAATTATTTTTACAATATCCATTGCATTTGTATTTGGCATATTTGGAGAAAATTCTTTATTATCTATCCTATCTTGATGAATTCAAAATTTTATACTAAAACCATTTCTGTCATAACTTGTATCCTAAAAATATTTTAGACCTCTAGACATGGTTTCAGATAAACAACTTCTAGTAGCTGTGTCACATTTATGGAATTCTTGATTAATTAGAATAATCTATATCATATCTGCAAATTTAAATTCTCAAATGTAAAATGTAATAAAAACCAGTTAAGAAAACAAAAACAATCATGAGTTTGATTCTTTCAATATCCTTCTTATCTACCTGATAGTACAATAACCTTTAAACACCTTTAGTGGCTCTAATGGTTGATGATGCCAGGAAACACCCCTTCCCAATAAAAAAGAAAACCCTTAAAATATTCATTACTTGAAAGCAATGCATCTTTATTCAATTAGTTCTACAATTACATTTCTTCTTTAAAAATGTGTGTGTGTGTGTGTTGTGTGTGCATGTATGTGTGTTCCTAAGGGTAAGTGTACATGATTCACAGTGTGTTGTGGAGGTAAAGGATAGTTTCAGAGAGCTCATTCTCCTTTTCTAGCAGACAGGCTCTGGGAACTGAATTAGGTCCAGTAGGCTTGCATGACAAGCACTCTTATCAGCTGATCCTTAAGTTAATCCAGTTTTGGACTCTGTAGACACTCTAAACTTTGCCTCTTCCTAAAGTAATTATGGGTTCTCACCCAGTGCTAGGGTTCTGTTATAGTTTACATATTCTGAGTGTGGTCTGCTACAAAAAAACACATAGCATATCAAACTGCCTAGTAGATATCAATAAACTGAATGAAGTCACAATATTTTCTTCAATTTGTTCAAAAATCTGGTTTAGTGCCCAGTATTAATAGGGAACATAATACATAATTGTTGAATGAAATAAGTGATTTGTTCATACTGTAATTCCTAGGGCCTTAAACTTCCATGACCAGTACTACCATGTTTGATAGTCCTTCATGAACGTATGGGATTTCATTGCCTGTTGAGAATACTAATTTCTTTAAAATACCATAGGCCTATTCTTTTTATGTCCTTCACAAAAGCCAGAAAACATGCCCTCAAAACAGTTGTCAGCCACAGTATTTCCTACTGACATCTGTAATATAGTAAAGCTATATAGCCCAAGGGAGGTGATGGATAACTTTGATTTCATAACTAATATTCAAGAAGTCCTGTTATCAAGTATATCTCTGTTGATGGCTTAGAGTTGTATGGTTTGTCATGTACAACTCCCTCATGACATTTCTTATAGGTTTCTGTATTACAAGCTGGAGTAGAGTTTGTTGCAATCCTTCTTCCTTAGCCTTTGGTCATTAGAGATTACAGGCATGGCCTACAAAACTGTTTACTTTTAAAATAACCACATAAGTTAAAAAAACTAATATCTCATTAATCATAAAACAATTAGGCATAACCTACTATAATTATTGATGTATTAATGTAATTTGTAGGATACTTATATCATCTCGTTATACTAAATGATGTTAATATTGGTACCAATCCTGGTGTGTATTAGAATTCATCTATGTATCTAACAAAAACATAATAATTTTCAAAATTATATAAAGATTAAGGGCAAGGGATCCAATATTTTATAAGGCAAAATATCAGACATCTTATCTTATGGTGTTTTTTCTAGTAAGTTCATCATATCATTTAAAGTATTTCCCTGAAATTAGCATAAAATCAGCCTACTATCTTCATTAAGGAACTCGGCCTAATTTCCTTGCTGTCAGTTGATGGTTCACAGTCACAGCACACGGAAATGACATTGCATTTATACTAGTTCTCTGACATTCTCCTCAGGAGACCTGTACTGATAATTTCATGAATCTTTAAAACTCCCCAATACTGTTAGAGAATGCAATTCCTCTCATAAAATTCAGTAAAACATGGAGCTCTTAAGAGATCCCTTTGGATTCTTAATGAGCCTATAAATGCATTACTAAAATAATTTATAAGGCTAAGTAACTCATTCAACACATCACTATGGGCTCTTCAAATAGGTGCTTCAGCAAAATCCCAAGCCTCCTGAAGTTACAGAACACTCACTTTTCCCTACCACTGACTGCATGCCTACATCCTCACAGCTACCCTCATCTTTTAAACCTGATAATTCCATGCTGACTCTATTATATCCTTAATTTCTATTGAGAAGTTTCTGTGGAATTCATCCATTAATCTTGTGTACCTTGATATCTAAGTACTTTGGGTACTTTTTTCCCCTTTTTTATTAGTTATATGCTCATTGTGCCTGGCATATTACAAGTCTATGTCTGCTGTGGGACAATGGTTTTACCCTGTAAAAATTTGTTTCTTTTACTTGTTTAATAAAATGCTGATTAGTCAGGAGCCAGGCAGGAAGTAGAAGCTGGACAAGGAGAGCAGCAGAATTATGGGAAGAGGAAAGCTCAGTCTGCAGTTGTTATCCAGACACAAAGGAAGCAAGATATGACTGCCTCACTGAAAAATGTACCAAGCCATATGGCTAACACAGGCAAGAATTACGGGCTAATATAAGTTATAAAAGTTAATAAGAATCCTGAGATAATAGGTCAATCATTTTATAATTAATGTAGGCAAAATATGTCTTATACCATTCCCTTCTAGCATTGCCATTTTTTGTGAGCAATATTTTATGTTAGGTATGGTTTTGGGAGAAACTTATGCTACTTGTCTGTGGATACAATTTTAATTTTTCCAATTTAGATGACCTTATGCTTTATGGGTAATTATCAGAGAAGGTATTTGATTATGTGTGTATTGAGATAATATGCTAAGGAATATCATAGATACACTCATGATGTATATAACTATACTATAATTATTAATGTGATATGATCAAACATCTATGTGGTCTATCATGTCTCAACATTAGATAACAAAATGATTAATGAGTAATGTTTATTTATCCCTGCTTAGATATTTATGAATTTGTATTCATCTTAATAGCAAAATCTAAATTATCAAAATTCAAGGTAAGTTTTCCAAAAACAGTCCTTTTAGTCTCTTATATTTTATTTTCACTATATGTATACTGAGTCCATAATATTTTTTAAAAGATAATTTTTCTACTTTATTTTTGTTTTGTTATTTATAGGTTATCAGAAATTATTTTTATGCTACAATTTTAGTTAAAAATAACAATTATATCCATTATTAAATAAGTGAATTTATGAATTAATGATGTACATAGAGTGGTACTAGATGGTTATAGTGATACTAGATGGTACTAATTTTCTTTAGTAGGTGATAAAAATTCTGGTCATTATGGATTTGGCCAACAATCAAAAATCAGGATATGCATAGTTTTCTCAGATCAGATCCTTTGTTACTTTCATAATTTTCTTCTCTTTGATTTTCTACTTTCCCTTTAAATGTTCATAACATCCCTTTAAATGTTTCTAACATCTTTTGCTAAAATGTATGAGTTGTTTTTGCAAAGCTCCCCTTTCCTTCATCATTATGAAAAGTAGTAATCAGATACAAGATTACAAATCTCTAACCCTAGCAATCAGAAGGCTGAGGCAAGAGGATCACCAGTCTGAGGCTAATATGAGTTTCATAGTGAGTTCCAGGTAACCTTGGCCTACATAAAATGTCTGTCAATAGAATCAACAAACGGGATCCCTGAGAAGATAATAAGAAGGCGAACCCAAAGAAAAACATATAGTAATCCTCCTGGATATTAGAAGTAGACACGATCGCAGGGCAAAAATTGGGAACTTGAGGGTGGGGCGAAATGGGGCCAAGGAAAGATGGGGAGAGAAAAGCATGAAGGGGAGAATGGGGGGAGCTCGAAGGAATGGAATGCTTGGGATACAGGAAGGGTGGATATGGGAGCAGGGAAGCATATATCTTAATCAAGAGAGCCATCTGAGGGTTGTCAAGAGACTTGACTCTAGAGGGGTTCCTGGGTTTCCAGGGAGATGCCCCCAGCTAGTTCCTTGGGCGGCAGAGGAGAGGGAGCCCGAAAAGGCCAGTTCCTATAGCCATACTGATGAATTTCTTGCATATCACCAGAGAACCTCCATCTGGCGATAGATGAAGAAAATGACAGAGCCCCACATTGGAGCACTGGACTGAGCTCGCAAGGTCCTGATGAGGAGCAGAAGGAGGGAGAACATGAGAAAGAAAGTCAGGACCATGAGGGGTGCTTTCACCCATAGAGACGGTGGGACAGAACTAACGGTAGATCACCAACTCCAGTTGGAATGGGACTGATGGAACATGCGACCAAACCGGACTCTCTGAATGTGGCCGATGGTGGGGGCTGACTGAAAAGCCAAGGACAATGGAGCTGGGCTTTGATTCTTCTACATGGACGGGCTCTGTGGGAGCCTTCTCAGCTTGGTCAATCACCTTCCTGGACCTGGGGGGAGTTGGGAGTACCTTGGTCTTAACATAGAGTAGGGAACCCTGATGGCTCCTTGGCCTGGAGAGGGAGGGAGGGGGGTACGGCTGGAGGGGAGGGGAGGGAAGGGGGGGTATGGGAAGGAGGGGAGGAGATGGAAATTTTTAAATATAAAAAAAAAACCATAAAAAATTTAAAAAAAAAAAGAAATGGCTTTGTTTGGGGGTATTTCCATAAGAAACGTGCATAAGAGTGGAATAAAGGGTTGATTTAAAAGTCAACATAAGAAATGAAATAAAGGGCTGCCTGGAATCCCTGAAACTGTGCCCTGACATTCCATCTGAACTGGTGAGTGAATGCGGACCCTGGGGCAACCTGCCCTGGAAGAGAGCACAGACCCCCCTCCACCCAGCTCCCTCTGCAGGCTTGTCTCTGTTTCTCGCGTGCCTGTCTCTCCCAAGCCTTCCTTAATGTTCTCAGGTGTCCTGCTCCTGTTCTAAGGCCATCCACCCAAAGGGGTCAAACTCTGGCCTCCAGGCAGGTCTGAGGATTCCTGCAAGGAGTGCGGGCTTCTTCAGATTGTGACACAAGGAATAGGTCCTCCTCTGGCACTGAGGAGATCCAACCAGTTTCAGTCACAGCAAAGATTGGTCTAGGACACCAAGCGCCTCCCGGCTCCTTTTGAAGGAAGAGATGGGCAGGCGCCAATGCAGGAGCTCCTCCAACAACATGAAAGGCAACGTGACATCACCACAATCCAGACATCCCGAAACAACAAGAATTGAACACCCTACCCCAGAAGATATAGAAGAAACCGACCTTAAACAGGACTTTATGAAAATAATAGAGGACCTTAAACAGGAGGTAAAAAAACTGCCATAAAGAAATGGAGATGACAAACAAAAAGGTAGACAAAATAAATAAATCTCTCAAAGATACCCAAGAAAAACAAGAAAAACAAGAAAAACCAATCAAGCATGTAAGGGAAACAGTACAAGACCTGATAAATGAAATGGAGGTATTGAAGAAAACACAATCTGAGGGAAGACTGGAAATGGAAACTGTGAGTAAATGAACAGAAACTTCAGAGACAAGTATTTCCAACCGAATACAAGAGATGGAAGAAAGAATCTCAGACTCTGAATATACTATAGAGGAAATAAATTCACAGATTAAAGAACTAAACAAATCTAACAAATTCTTAACACAAAGCATTCAGGAAATCTGGGACACCATGAAAAGACCAAACCTAAGAATAATTGGGGTAGAAGAAGGAGAAGAATTACAACTCAAAGGCCCAGAAAACATATTCAACAAAATTATACAAGAAAACTTCCCCAACCTAAAGAAGGATGTTCCTATAAAGATACAAGAAGCCTACAGAACACCAAATAGACTGGATCAAAAGAAAGCATCCCCACGCCATATAATAATCAAAACACAAAACATACAGAATAAAGAACAGATATTAAGAGCTGCAAAGGAAAAAGGTCAAGTAACATATAAAGGGAAACCTATCAGAATTACACCTGATTTCTCAATGGAAACCATGAAAGCCAGAAGAGCTTGGATAGATGTGCTACAGACACTAAGGGAACATGGATGCAAGCCTAGACTACTATACCCAGCAAAGCTTGCATTCACCATTGATGGAGAAAACAAGATATTCCAGGACAAAAACCGATTTAAACAATACGTAGCCACAAATCCAGCCTTGCAGAAAGTAATAGAAGGAAAATCACAAACCAAGGAGTCCAACAATGCCCACAATAACTCAGGCATCTAGCGACCCTTTACCAGCACAACTTGAAGAAGGGAAACACACAAACTCTACTACAAAAAATGACCGAAGTTAACAAACACTGGTCATTAATATCACTTAATATCAATGGACTCAATTCACTTATAAAAAGGCACAGGCTAAGAGACTGGATACGAAAACAGGATCCAACATTTTGCTCTTTACAAGAAACACACCTCAACCACAAAGACAGACATCTACTCAGAGTAAAGGGTTGGGAAAAGGTTTATCAAGCAAATGGACCTAAGAAACAAGCGGGTGTGGCCATACTAATTTCCAACAAAGTTGACTTCAAACTAAAATCAATCAGAAGAGATGGAAAGGGACACTTTATACTCATAACAGGAAAAATCCATCAGAATGAAGTCTCAATCCTGAATATCTATGCCCCTAATATAAAAGCTCCCACTTATGTAAAAGAAACACTTCTAGAACTCAAGGCAGCCATGAAACCACACACACTAATAGTTGGAGACTTCAACACTCCTCTCTCACCAATGGACAGGTCAATCAGACAGAAACCTAACAGAGAATTGAAAGACTTAATGGAGGTAATGAACCAAATGGACTTAACAGACATCTATAGAACATTCCACCCAAATAGGAAAGAATATACCTTCTTCTCTGCGGCTCATGGAACCTTTTCGAAAATTGACCATATACTTGGTAACAAAGCAAACTTCAACAGTTACAAAAAAATATTAGTAACCACCTGTGTCTTATCAGATCACCATGGATTAAAATTAGAATTCAACAACAATGCTACCCCCAGAAAGCCCACAAACTCATGGAAACTGAACAGTCAACTACTGACCCACACCTGGGTCAAGGAAGAAATAAAGAAAGAAATTAAAGTCTTTCTTGAATTTAATGAAAACAAAGACACAACATACTCAAACCTATGGGACACAATGAAAGCAGTGCTAAGAGTAAAGTTCATAGCACTAAGTGCCCACTTAAAGAAAACGGAGAAAGCACTCATTGATGACTTAACAGCACACCTGAAAGCTCTGGAAAAAAAAGAAGCAGACTCACCTAGGAGAAGTAGAAGACTGGAAATAATCAAATTGAGGGCAGAAATCAACAAAATAGAAACACAGAAAACAATCCAAAGAATCAATGAAACAAGAAGCTGGTTCTTGGAGAAAATCAACAAGATTGACAAACCCTTAGCCAAACTAATCAAACGGCAGAGGGAGAACACGCAAATTAATAAGATCAGAAATGAAAACGGGGACATAACCACAGACACAGAGGAAATTCAGAGAATCATTAGATCTTACTACAAAAGCCTGTATGCCACAAAATTGGAAAATGTAAAAGAAATGGACACTCTTTTAGGTAAGTACCATATACCAAAGTTAAACCAGGACCAGGTAAATGCTCTAAATCGTCCTGTCAGTCGCGAAGAATTAGAAACTGTTATCACAAACCTCCCTACCAAAAAGAGCCCAGGACGAGATGGTTTCAATGCAGAATTCTACCAGAACTTCCAAGAAGACCTAATACCTATACTCCTTAAGGTATTTCATAATATAGAAACAGAACAGTCATTGCCAAATTCCTTTTATGAAGCTACAATTACCCTGATTCCTAAACCACACAAAGACTCAACCAAGAAAGTGAATTACAGGCCAATATCACTCATGATCATCGATGCAAAAATTCTCAATAAAATACTGGCAAAGAGAATCCAAGAACACATTAGAAAAATTATCCATTACGATCAAGTAGGCTTCATCCCAGACATGCAGGGCTGGTTCAACATACGAAAATCTATCAATGTAATCCATCATATAAATAAACTGAAGGATAAAAACCATATGATCATCTCATTAGATGCAGAAAAAGCATTTGACAAAATTCAGCACCCCTTTATGATAAAGGTCTTGGAGAGATTAGGGATACAGGGGTCATTCCTAAATATAATAAAGGCTATTTACAGCAAGCCGACAGCTAACATCAAATTAAATGGAGAGAAACTCAAGGCCATCCCACTAAATTCAGGAACGCGACAAGGCTGTCCACTCTCTCCTTATCTCTTCAATATAGTGCTTGAAGTTCTAGCAATAGCAATAAGACAAAACAAGGGGATCAAGGGGATTCGAATTGGAAAGGAAGAAGTTAAATTTTCATTATTTGCAGATGATATGATAGTGTACATAAGCAACCCCAAAAACTCCACCAAAGAACTCCTACAGCTCATAAACTCCTTCAGTAATGTGGCAGGTTACAAGATCAACTCCAAAAAATCAGTCTCCCTCTATACACAAAGGATAAGGAAGCAGAGAGAGAAATCAGAGAATTATCACCTTTCACAATAGCCACAAATATCATAAGATATCTGGGAGTATCTCTAACCAACGAAGTGAAGGATTTATTTGACAAGAACTTTAAGTCTTTATAGAAAGAAATTGAAGAGGATACCAGAAAATGGAAGGATCTCCCCTGCTCGTGGATTGGGAGGATCAACATAGTAAAAATGGCAATTCTACCAAAAGCAATCTATAGATTCAATGCAATCCCAATCAAGGTCCCATTAAAATTCTTCACAGAGATTGAGAGGACAATAATCAACTTTATATGGAAAAACAAGAAACCCAGGATAGCCAAAAAAATCTTATACAATAAAGGTACTTCTGGAGGCATTACCATCCCTGACTTCAAACTCTTTTACAGAGCTATAGTATTGAAAACAGCTTGGTATTGGCATAAAAACAGAGAAGTTGACCACTGGAATCGTATAGAAGACCCGGATCTTAAACCACAAACCTACGAACACCTGATTTTTGATAAAGGAGCCAAAAGTACACAATGGAAGAAAGAAAGCATCTTTAACAAATTGTGCTGGCATAACTGGATGTCAAACTGTAGAAGAATGAAAGTAGATCCATATCTATCACCATGCACAAAACTCAAGTCCAAATGGATTAAAGACCTCAATATTAATCTAAACACTTTGAGCTTGATAGAGGAGAAAGTGGGAAGTACTCTACAACAAATGGGCACAAGGAACTGTTTCCTACGCATAACCCCAGCTGCACAGACATTAAGGGCAACATTGAATAAATGGGACCTCCTGAAGCTGAGCAGCTTCTGTAAAGCAAAGGACATTGGCACTAAGACACAAAGGCAGCCTACTGACTGGGAAAAGATCTTCACCAACCCTGCAACTGGCAAATGTCTGATCTCTAAAATATATAAGGAACTCAAGAGACCAGACGGTAAAATGCCAATTAACCCAATTAAAAAATGGGGCGCTGAACTGAACAGAGAATTCTCAACAGAAGAAGTTCAAATGGCCAAAAGACACTTAAGGTCATGCTCAACCTCCTTAGCTATCAGGGAAATGCAAATCAAAACAACTTTGAGATATCATCTTACACCTGTCAGATTGGCTAAAATCCAAAACACCAATAATAACCTTTGCTGGAGAGGTTGTGGGGTAAGGGGTACACTCATCCATTGCTGGTGGGAATGCACACTTGTGCAACCACTTTGGAAAGCAGTGTGGCGGTTTCTCAGGAAATTCGGGATCAACCTACCCCAGGACCCAGCAATTCCACTATTGGGAATTTACCCAAGAGATGCCCAATCATACTACAAAGCATTTGCTCCTCTATGTTCATAGCAGCATTATTTGTAATAGCCAGATCCTGGAAACAACCTAGATGCCCTTCAGTGGAAGAATGGATGAAGAAACTGTGGAATATATACATGCTAGAATACTACTCAGCGGTAAAAAACAATGACATTGAATTTTGCATGGAAATGGATGGAAATAGAAAACACTATTCTGAGTGAGGTAACCCAGACCCAAAAAGATGAACATTAATGTACTCATTCATAATTGGTTTCTAGCCATAATTAAAGGAAATCGAGCCTATAATTTAGGATCCTTGAGAAGATAATAAGAAGGTGAACTCCCAAAAGAAGATATAGTAATCCTCCTGGATATTGGAAGTAGACACGATCGCCAGGCAAAAATTGGGAACTTGAGGGTTGGGCGAGACTGGGCCAAGGGAAGATGGGGAGAGAAAAGTGTGAAGGGGAGAATGGGGGGAGCTGGGAGGAATGGGATGCTTGGGATACAGGAAGGGTGGATATGGGAGCAGGGAAGCATATATCTTAATTTAAGGAGCCACCTGAGGGTTGTCAAGAGACTTGACCCTAGATGGTTTCCCAGGTTTCCAGGGAGACGCCCCCAGTTAGTTCCTTGGGCATCTGAGGAGAGGGAGCCTGAAAAGGCCAGTTCCTATAGCCATACTGATGAATTTCTTGCATATCACCATAGAACCTCCACCTGACGATAGATGAAAAAAATGACAGAGCCCCACATTGGAGCACCGGACTGAGCTCCCAAGGTCCTGATGAGGAGCAGAAGGAGAGAGAACATGAGAAAGAAAGTCAGGACCGTGAGGGAACCTCCACCTGGCGATAGATGAAGAAAATGACTGAGCCCCACATTGGAGCACTGGACTGAGCTCCCAAGGTCCTGATGAGGAGCAGAAGGAGGGAGAACATGAGAAAGAAAGTCAGGAATGTGAGGGGTGCTTTCACTCATGGAGACAGTGGGACAGAACTAATGGGAGATCACCAACTCCAGTTGGAATGGGACTGATTGAACATCTGACCAATCCCGTCTCTCTGAATGTGGCCAACAGTGGGGGCTGACTGAGAAGCAAAGGACAATGGCGCTAGGCTCTGATTCTTCTGCATGGACGGGCTCTGTGGGAGCCTTCTCAGCTTGGTCGATCACCTTCCTGGACCTGGGGGGATTTGGAGGACCTTGGTCTTAGCATAGAGTAGGGAACCCTGATGGCTCCTTTTCCTTGACAGGGAGGGAGGGGAGGTGTGGGTGGAGGGGACGGGAGGGAAGGGGGAGAAAGAGGTGAGGGAAGGGGGACGAGGAGGGGAGGGAAGGGGGAGGAGGAGTGGAGGAGGTGGAAATTTTTAAATATAAAAAACATGAAAAAAATAAAATAAAAATAAATTTAAAAAAAGAAATGAAATAAAATCAGTTTCAAATAAAAGGAAAATAAATAAATAAATAAATAAATAAATAAATAAATAAAAGATAAAAGCATAATAAGTAGTGGCAGATATATCAAGTGAAACAGGCTGATGTGGGATGTCCTTCTGTTTATGTGCTGCTTTTATTAGTTAATGAATAAAGTTGCTTTGGCCTATAACAGGGCAGAATGTAGCCATGCTAGATCTAGATAGCAAGAGAGAGAGAGAGAGAGAGAGAGAGAGAGAGAGAGAGAGAGAGAGAGAGAGAGAGAGAGAGAGAGAGAAAGTAGGGGAAGTCAAGGAGATGCCAGATGCCATAAAGTTTCCAAAGGAAAGAGAGGCACCAGAAACTTTCCAATAGGCCACAGCCTTATGGTAATATACAGATGAATAGAAATGGGTTGATTTAAGATTCAATGTTTAGTTAATAAAAAACCTGAGCTAATAGGCCCAGTAGTGTGTAGAAGGAACGATGGGGTTCATGTCCCGCCACCCAGCTAGCTTTACCCAAAATAATTACACGGAAACTGTATTCTTTTAAACACTGCCTGTCCCATTATCTCTAGCCTCTTATTGGTTAATTCTCACATCTTCTTTTAACCCATATTTAGTAATCCGTGTAGCACCACGAGGTGTGGTTTACCAGGAGAGATCTTAACCTGCGTCCATCTCAGAGAGGAGAATCATGGTGACTACATATGGCGACTGCCTGAAGTGTCTCCCCACTCCTGCTACCCAGCATTCTGTCCTGTCTACTCCGCCTACTTAATTTTCTGTTTTCTTAAAGGGCCAAGGCAGTATCTTTATTAATAATGAAAGTAACACATAGACACTCCTCCATCATTTCCCCTTTTTTCTGTTTAAACAAAAAAGAAAGGCTTTAACTTTAACATAGTAAAATTACATGTAACAAAAGAGTTATCAAACAAGAATTACAATTACAATATTTAAATCTATTTTATTTTTTATCGTAACTAAGGAAAGCTATAACGATCTATTTATTTTTTAACTCCATCAAAGACTCCAGAAGGATATAATATTACCTAAGTAAACAAGAAATATGCAACTTTCAAACTCTAGAAATGACAGAGACAATTCACTGCCTGGATAGTCACCCAAAGTTCCTCTGTACTGTTGGGGCATCCATCTTCGGCCTTCAGGCCCATAGTGTCCAGCAGACATTTCCATGAAGCAGGAAATTCCAAAGACAGTTCAGTCACTTTCTGCTGTGTCCTGTAGAATGTTTCACAGACTCTTTCATGAATCAGGAACCCTGAAAGATCATCTCACCTTTAGGCAAGTTCAGCAGTCCTTTCTCTGCGGGTTCTCTGTGTCCAGTTTATGCAACAGTCCAGGCAAGAGCAGTTTCTTGCCCAAATGGCTAACAAACTCCATAAGTAGCCTCTTTGATGCCAATCTTCCTCTTGAAGTAACTGGTGCTGCCAGGAGCAGACGTGTCTCATTGTCATGAAAAGCCTAAGTTATTAAAACATTTAAAATGCCATATTCTGTAGCCTTTGAAAGATATGAAGAATGCCTATTCAACTAAAATATATCTCTATATATCTAGAAAATCTAACTAACATGACTATAAGCTTGACTATTATCAATGATTATCCATTAACAAACTATATTTCCTAATTATACATTGCATTTTTAAAATGAACTACATGATCACAATAGCTTAATCAAGATCAGAAATACATATACATATAACAAAATTGACCATAAAATCCATGCCAATGCAAATTATTCATCTCTATATCGTATCCCCCTTTAAATGTAAAAGAACACTTATAAACAATATTTGGGAATGTGGGCACAGTTATTTCTCTCCAAACTGCTTTCTGCTGAATGGGGGCGCTGTTATTTAGGTCTTTCATGGTATAACCTGTCTGCTAGGTTTATCTCAGTTGGCAGTTGAGCGAAGTAATTTTTTGAGGGTGTTCGCAGCAACCTTTTAGGAGGGCGTGGTCTATCATACCATATTGGGATAGAAGCAATCCACAGAGTCTCATCCTTTGTGAAAACAAAAGAAGAAACTCTTTTCCAAAGCATCATGTTCTTAGATCCAAATCCTGAAGTCATACCGTTAAGATGTCCATTCTGGTCTAGACTGGCAGCCCATATAATGAAATGTCTCTCTGTATTTAGCTCCTTTACAGTCAAAAATTTCAAAGAAAACATAATAAAATACGTCATCCAGACTCTCTGTGAATTTTTCATTTTTACGTGGCTTATTTTTACTCTATCACTTACTTTATTCTGTCTCTTTAAAGACTTTACCCTTTTTTAAGGCATTAACTTTATTGTCTATATATTTATTTTTTCTCTCTCTCAAGCCTACGTATATTCATCCAACATTGTGAGCCATTTAAAGGCCTTCTATGTCTGAATCTTTCCTATTGTGAACCTGTAATTTTTTTTTTACTATCCAGGAGCACTTCTTAAAAGGTTAAGCACTTCTTAAAAACTTAAGTTGCGCCATGTAGAGGTAATACGGTACCGCCTGTTTCCAGCCAAGTCTAAACCTTAACTGCGCTGTTATCATGGTAATTACAATAGATAGTTCCTGCCTGAGATCAGCACAATTCAGCATGGCAGAGCAGATCCAGAGCCGCTCTGGCCTCAGTCATTTGGTGCCCCTGAGCCTCATACAGTTCCAGGTACACAGCAGTCCACATTGGAGCCGCACTCAGCAGTTTAATTGTGAGACTGAGCGTGCAGCACAGAAACTCTTTTCATCCAAGTTACAGCCAAATCTGATGCGCAGAGCACTGCATAGTCTGAAAAATCTCTCTATATGGCGGCAGAAATCCGCCATGTTCTCCTGCTCACCTAAGCCTGTTTCCGCCATCTGTCCAGGTGCAGGCAGGGAGCAGGGAGCCATCGGCCAGGTCTCAGTGCACTCTCCTTCCGATCCCAAGCAGGAACACAAATATCCAGGCCCATAAAAGCCACTGAAATGCTTTATAGCCAGAGTTTGCACTGGCGGCACAGCACCAGGAAGCCGTGTTTTAAAATGACTCAGCTTTTTTCTCTGCTGCTATTGCCGAAACAGGAAATCTCTCTACAGCACGTCCAGGCAAACAGCAAAAAGCTGTGTTAAACTCTCTCTCTCCTTTATTTAAAGCCCTCTCAGGTTTTTAAGTGGATTTAGTCACCACGTTGGAGCACCAATCTGTAGAAGGAAGCTGCGGGGCTGCGTCCCGCCATTCTGCCACCGGCTAGCTTTACACCCGAAATAATTACACGGAAACTGTATTCTTTTAAACACTGCCTGGCCCATTATCTCTAGCCTCTTATTGGTTAATTCTCACATCTTCTTTTAACCCATATTTAGTAATCCGTGTAGCACCACGAGGTGTGGCTTACCAGGAGAGATCTTAACCTGCATCCATCTCAGAGAGGAGAATCATGGTGACTGCATAAGGCGACTGCCTGAAGTGTCTCCCCACTCCTGCTACCCAGCATTCTGTTCTGTCTACTCCGCCTACCTAATTTTCTGTTCGCTTAAAGGGCCAAGGCAGTATCTTTATTAATAATGAAAGTAACACATAGACACTCCTCCATCAGTAGTGCCGTAATTATTATATCTGTGTGATTATTCGGGTCTGGTCAATCAAGAAACAAATGAGCAGTCTCTGCCTACCATATGGCAGGGTTCTTAAGATAGTCGTTACATATTTTATAAGTTAGTTTTCAGTTGTTGTGATAAAGCATTATGGCTAAAGCAAATTATGCAAGAGTTCATTTTGATTTCTAGTTCCTGGAAGATTTTCCCTATTGTTTCAGGCAGGCATGGCAACAGGTGGGCAGAACAGAAAGATGTGAGATCACACAGATGTGGGGAGAATCTATAGACACAAAACCCACCCCAAATGTATTGCTTCCTATAGAAGATTCTCTTCTATAAAGATTTCATAGCCTCCACAAACATGCCACTACATGGTTGGGAATCCAATGTTCAATAACTGAGTCTACAAAGTACATTACTTAAAATTTTAAACCATGACTCATACCATGTCTTTCATATACTGTTTTAGGTATATTTTTCCTCATACATAATCACTACAAACTCTGAAGGCTATATATATATATATATATATATATATATATATATATGCCTTGGGTTTTCAAAGCAGATAAATACAATGAAAGCAAACTCCTTGTACAGTGATGCATTTTTTGAAGTTTCATTGTTTTCTTAAAATAGTTCCATTTTAGCAGCAGAAAAAAATCAAACAGTTTCAAAAGAAAATGTCTTTACTTTTCAGCATTAGATTTCTAACTGTATGAATTGGATGCACTGTTAATACTGTTATCTACTCCTGGGATACTTATGTAAATATATTCTTTCTTAAACACAGACCACAGACTGATGCTGAAGATAAAGAAGCTTCTTATAAAGCCTCTTATCTTTAGAATGCTAAGTCTGTGCTGTTGACTTTCATTTCTTTTGCACTGATACAAAACATAAAATTAGTCCACTCTTGTCCAATACATTGGACAAAGTTTGTTTGAATTGAATGTGTCCATATAAATTAATTTCTAGGACTATCCTTGTATGAATAAGACAAGTCTACAATGTGTTTAAGGCAACAGCCCTGGCACTAGAGTTCCCATTTGAATGGATCAACTGCTCATCTCAACATATCATAGAAAAATGTCAGTAACAAGGGAGGTCAGAGAAAATTTTATTCAATGTGGCAGTCGTTTATTTGTCCTAGTTTTCTTTTGGGGGAGTTGATAGGGAGTAGGTTCTGAGGTTACCATAGTTCATAGAGCGGGTCGCCTTGGTCAGACTGATGCTCTTATCACTGTGTCAGTTCTGCTTCTGAAAGCTGTGGTTGATAAATTGTAATCACTTCCACTCCTTGTGGGGAGCAACCACACTTCTGTAAGATTAGTCTTTTTCAGTAATGCAGCCCTACCACTGAGGGCATCTGCCCCACTGCAGGCATATTCTCATCATAGTCTTCTCTGTCCTCAGAAGCTCACTGTCGCTTGGTGATTATTTTCTTTAACGTAAAAATGTTAGTGGATCAATGTTTCTTCTTTCCGGAAAGCAGAGTAACACTGAGGAGTGTGTATTAGAGAAATGACCAGCAACAGAGAGGGGTAGAATGGAATAATTTAGGATGCAACATTCCTCTCATAATGTTTTATAAAAGGAATGAATAGAATCAAAAACAATAGATTTTGATATTTTATATTTGTCACTTCATTCAAAACTAAAATAAAAATGCATTTATAGTTATTTAAAATTTTCAAAGTTGAAAAGATGGCATTTTATCAAATCTAACATTCTTAGTTTTACAGATGAATGATCCCAAGGCTGAATGTGTTACTTGTGTGGGGAACACACTATGAAAACTAAAACTATAACGGATTGTTGGGCTAAGGCACTTACCAAGAATCCAGTACAGAGTCTCTATTAACAAGCATGACTAACTAGATTTTCTGCTACTATTTATACCTACATATGATTATTGTCATTAAACCATTATGCCCTGATCCTCAAAGTTTCCCAAAAACCAAGGAGACCGAGTCCCATATATAAAAGCAAAACGCCTTCATTTTATAAAACTTGCAAACTCGGTTTCTTGGTATTTTCCAATGTATTGGAATAACCAGAGAGCCCCAAGCTCAGATTTGGGTTTTTATATTAGTAAAGGTGGAGGTGACTGATTTCTAAGGGTCAGAAACCCTGATTAGCTGACATTTGTCTAGAGGTGTCCTGGTTAGTGTGTGCTGGCAGATGATCGTATCTACAATGGTTATAATATTAGAAATTTTCTTTGGATGGTCTGTTCTGGGGTGGTGCCTGGGTAATCTCCTTTTGTGGTCCCTCCTTCAACCAGGTATTGCTTCAGGGTAAACTACTGAGACTCAGGCCTCCTTTAAGCTTATCATGGCTGAGTCCTACACTGGCAGGTGATAATGGCTGGAAGTTAAGAACTTCCTTTGAGTGGTCTGTTCCTATTAAGCTTATCATGGTTGGCTGAGTCGTACAAGACCTAGAGAAAAAGTTCCCAACTCCCAGCTATAAGACAGCATTGCCCGTGGAAGGAAGGCACACAAGAGACTTAAAATTTGCCTTTAAATACCAAATTGGCTTGCAGTGGTTATGTCTCTTCTTCTAAACTTCTTCTAAAGTTTTCTAGGACGCATGACTCCCATACTTTCTGACCAAAATAAAAGTAAGTGAATGGCACTGTTCAAGGAAGAAGATATCTCAAAAAGAAAACAAGTATTGAACTGGATATGAAATAAAGTGTTAATGACATAGCAATGATTTTCTTTGTGAATGATAGCAAGGACTAAGAGTCCATTATTATTTTCAAGAAAACTTGAAATCTTCAGATATTCTTTATATTGTATATATGTAAAATGTCATCCCAGTTTTTCAAAGTTTATAAGAATATTTTCAAATATGAGCATAATTTAAATCAATTATGTTTTCTATTATTTTCGTTGCCACTAATGAAGTATTTTTAAACTTTGTCCTCGATAGTGTTGCCTTTATACACTTATATATGCTCCTGCACAAGATTTCAATTTTAAAAATGCGTTTGGCATAATTATTAAAAAATTCCCATTATTTTGGACTAAGTTTATTTTGAAATTCAAAAATGGACAATTATAACAATATTTCATGTCAAAGATCTTATGATTTTTGATGCTAATTGATGAGTAATTTTTCAATAAGAAATTCTTTGTTAACTGGATAACATGGCGTATGCTTATAATACCATCACTCAGGATGCAGTAACAGGAATTTTGCCATGATTTCAAATTCAGCCTGGTTTGTGTCATGAGTTCCAAACTAACCTAGATACAGAGTAAAGTTTTGCCTCAGCAAGAACAGCAGCAATTACTAATAGTAGGGGAGATGAAGTCTAGTTAACTGTGTAGATAAACCTCAACTATATTTAATGCCTTCTTAAAATAATCTGAGGCAGACTTTGAGTACAGAATCATTATTTGAAAAAGTACTATCATGGACCAAAAATAGTGATGATACAGGGAAAAAACCCAAGTCACTTTTTACTAGGTGACATACAACTTCTTCACTCACTTGATGAAAAGCCACAGGGCATCTCCTGCTGGGTGGCAGAGAAAAGTGCCAGTCTATTCCATGGAAAAGGGAGATAGATTGTTATTTCTGCTTTTCACTAGACCACATACCCCCAGAAGTAATGGCTCATTTCCTTGACAGGGTTTCTTTCTTGTGCAAATTCCTACCTGTCAGTTTCTCTAGCAGTTCTACTCATACATAAAGGTGTTGTGGGTTTTCTTGTTATTTTCCAAGCAACCAATTACAGAGAATTCAGTTACACGACCTGTAATTTTCTATACTGAGGTCCATGTCTTCTTGGAGTCGTGATAACTAAAGCTGTAACTAGGCATGGACAAGTTGTAAATGATCTAGAACCTGAAATAGTTGAACAGTTATTCTGGAATGTTTACATATTTTTTTGTTTTTAGTTTTACTATATGTTTTTTGGGATGTACATACAGTATACATTTTCCATTTAAATTTACACTTTAATATATACTTAATAGTACATTTTATTTGTAGTATATGTATTTTGAAATGTACATATAGTACCTGCGTATTTGATTTCAAGCTATTGATAATATTGTAAAAATAAATCTAGACAGCAGACGTGTTCTAATTTAAAGATTCTAATGGATTCATTTTTAATAGAAAATTATCTAGTCAAATCTCATGAATGTATATTCATATACTTTATTGACACATTTGATACACACACACAAACACATTGCATTTGAATCTAGTCAGTTCTTTCACTTATATCCTTTTCCATTTATAGAAGAACATGTGCAATATGCAAAATTTGAAATTTCTCCCAGATCATCCTACTAACCAGGCTTTTAGTTTCTCAGGATGTCTTTTAAGATGTGATGGTGTGGAAACTAGCTTAATAGTAGGCAAAAAATCTTATTGCTTCTCCGGTTTCTATTTTTGAAGCATTAGTCATGGTTCCTAAAAGCATATTTTCTGTGAAGACCTCTTTTATAGTGCATCTGCTTTGAATTTTCTTCTTCAGTGGAAAATGCTGTGCTGCTTTTGGCCTTCTGCCCTGCAGTCTTCTTTTAGGGTTTAGCTGGGATATCAGCTGTTTTCATTCCTCAGAGATGAATAGGTCTTGAGAGTACTGACTGGCTGGTGAAACGGTAACATACCTGTGATGAATAAACAGATATGAGGTAATGTGCCTAGGAGGTATGTTCATGGAAGCCATGAAGTAATCAGATTGATCGACTGCACGTCCTCTGTCAAGAACACATATGGCGTCATGGACATGAAGTGAAGTAGCCATGAACTGCAAATCCTGCCATAGTAAGTCAAGCGAACACTTCCTCTTTCTGTTTCCTATTGACGGTGTTTATCACATTAACAACAACAACAACAAAACAAATGAAAGAAAACATTGTTTAGTACATAACTGCTTCAAGATAACTGTTACTGACTATGAACATTTAAGATGAAAGTTTATGTAAATTTTTGTTCTAAAATGATTAAACAAAATAGCTTATGGCAAAATGTACATTTTAAAATAATAGTGTTTGTTTAATCAATTTTCTATGTCATTTTATTACATATGCAACATTCAATTTTCCCCCAGTTATTACTAAGAAAATATAATAAGCACATTCTTTGTATGTACATCTTCAGCAAGAAATTCAGATTATATTGTGGAAAACACAGCCTAAAATGAAAATCAGAATTTCATTCCTATGAATAGTACCGATTATTGAATAATCAATGCATATGCCTATTATAGAAGGAGCCAAATAAACTTTGGTTTGTCAAGCCTGGTATGAGTACCTCATGCCTTTGCTTCTAGCACTTAGGAGGCACCAACAGAAAGATAGTGAATATAATGCTGGCCCTGGGTAACATTTTCCCAAACAAACCCAAAACAACACAAAATAACACTTCTTTGAACTACACTTTCATTGTAATACCTTACAAAACATTAGTTTTATTCAGTTTTAAGACGTAAATATTTACCAATGATTGTGCATTGTGTATAGAATTTTATATACTTGAACTAATGAATGTATTACTGTTTATAGGCCATAAAACCAAGTCATAGGTAAAATTCACTGTTTGAACATGTAGGCTTTAAAAGGAAAACAGTTTACTTTTACACTAAATGCTTACTTTAGTTCAGTGGTTATTCTAACCCTAGAATTAGTTAAAGAAATCACCAAGGTCAGTGTTGAAAATAAATTCAATTAAGGCTTATTAAGTTTTGTTTTCAAGCAGTATACTGTGATTTTCAGCCATGGATCATAACCACACATCAAGTCAGACATAGTCAAACTCATTTTATCTCAGTTCTTTTTGGCTTGTGCTGATCTACTCTGGATATTGTGTTTAACATGTATATGTAAATGCATTAAATGTGCTTTTAGTCTCCACCTTAAAGAGCTCTTAGTCTTGTTGACTCGATGTATTTATAACTTCAACCATTTTTGTTTGTTTTTGTTGTTGTTTTGATTTTGTTTTTGCTTTGTTTTGTTTTTGATTTTTTTTCCAGATAGAGATTTTCTGTTTAGCCTTAAGTGTCCTTGGCTATCCTGGAACTGACTCTGTAGAGGAGGCTGGTCTTGAACTCACAGATATACACATGTCTCTGCTTTCCAAGTGCAAGATTAAGGCCATGTACCACCAACACCTGGCTAATGTATTTTTAAATTTTTTGAGGATTTCATACATGAGTATGGTATTCTCATCATGTCTATCTTTTTCTATCTCTAATGTAGCTTTTACTGAAACTGCCATTTTACTTCAGTAGTACATTTAACAAACTAAAAACTCTTAAAGTTTCATAATATTGGATAATTTGATATCTTAAAAATTATGGGATTATTTTGTAGAGTGGTGGCCATAAATACATCTTCTAAGATTTATATTAACCTCAGTGCAGAATTATAATTAA
This sequence comes from Arvicola amphibius, assembly GCF_903992535.2. NCBI lineage: Eukaryota > Metazoa > Chordata > Mammalia > Rodentia > Cricetidae > Arvicola > Arvicola amphibius. The sequence continues at coordinate 90,016,819 of NC_052051.1, forward strand.
TAATTTTGCTTATATCTGTTACTTTGATATAGCTTTAATATTTAGCAAATGTACTATTTATTTTTGTGCCTTATAAGAATTTCTCTTTTTTGAAAATATTTATATGGGTTAATATATACATGTAATTTTAAGAACAAAAACTAAAACAGGTCTAAAAATTTATAACTCAAATTTCTTAAATTTAATTTTGGACTAATTTCATTATTGATTTGTTGATGAGTTGTATTTAAAAATAATCATTTTCTAAAATCAGATTTAATAAACATCTATTAATAGGACTACAAATGCATAAAATAAATTAAGCAAAACTTTAACTTCGAATTCTGGGAAATCTGACTAAGTTTGTGGGAATAAATACTAAAGTGTAAAGGTACAGAGAATCATAATTCATTATATAAACTGTCATAGGATCAAATACAGAAACCTTATAATAGACTAGAAATTACACAAAAAAAAGTGAAAAGGGAGAAGAGGGATAGCTCATTAGGTAAAGGTGATTGCTAGTAAACTTGAGTGTAGTAAGGAAGCCACTTGTTCATTTCCCACCAAGACTCCCAAAATAATCGCAAAGAAACTATGTTATTTAAATCACTGCTTGGCCCATTAGCTCTAGCTTCTTATTTGATAACTCCTACATCTTAATTTAACACATCTCCATTAATCTGTGCATTATCACGAGGTCAAGGCCTACCAGCAAAGTCTCAGTGCATCTGTTGATGAAGGAGTGTCTATGTGTTACTTTCATTATTAATAAAGATACTGCCTTGGCCCTTTAAGCGAACAGAAAATTAGGTAGGCGGAGTAGACAGAACAGAATGCTGGGTAGCAGGAGTGGGGAGACACTTCAGGCAGTCACCATAGGCAGTCGCCATGCTTCTCCTCTCCGAGATGGATGCAGGTTAAGATCTCTCCTGGTAAGCCACACCTCGTGGTGCTACACGGACTACTAAATATGGGTTAAAGGAAGATGTGAGAATTAACCAATAAGAGGCTAGAGATAATGGGCCAGGCAGTGTTTAAAAGAATACAGTTTCCGTGTAATTATTTTGGGTAAAGCTAGCCGGGTGGCGGGACACAGCCCGCCGCTCCTTCTACAATCTGTCTCTGTGGCTACATGGCTTCTCTCTTTATGCCTTCTTTCTCCTAGCACCCAGTTTAGTTTTCCCTACCTAGCTAAGTTCTGCCCTGCTAAAAGTCCAAAGTAGTTTCTTTATTCATTAATGTTAATCACAGCATACAGAGGGGAATTCCATATCACCGCCCCTTTTCTGTTTAAATAAAAAAGACAACTCTAACTTTAATATAGTAAAATTACATATAACAAAACAGGTATCAAGCAATAATTACAGTTATAATATTTATATCTACTTTATCTTCTATCATAACTAAGTAAAACTATAACTATGAATTATTCAATTCCATCAGAGACACCAGAACAGAAGGATATATTACCTAAGTAAACAATAAGTTCATTGTAAGCAACTTCCACAACTCTAGAATTGACAGAGACATCTCACTGCCTGGACAGTCACCCAAAGTTCTTCTGTACTGTTGGGGGACCCATCTTCAGGCTACAAGCCCATCATCTCCAGAAGACTTTTCCAAAAGCAGGACATTTCAAAGACAGTTCCACCTATATTGGCAGTAAGTCAGTCACTTTGTTTTGCGTCCTGCAGAATGTCTGGCAGACTTTTCTTATGAAACAAGAACCCTGAAGGATGATGTCACCTTTAGAAGTTTAGCAGTCATCTCTCTGTGGATCTTGCATGTCCAGTTCACATATCATTACATCAAGTAGTCCAGGCAAAAGCCTCTGGCTAACAAACTCTATGAGAAGCCTCTTTGATACCCATGATCCTTTGAAGTAGATTAATGCTGCCAGCAGCAGATATGTCTCATTGTCATGAAAATTCCTAACTTCTTAAAACATCTTAAATGTCATATTCTTTAGGTCTCTGAAAAATTTGAAGACTACCTATCTAATTGAAATATATCTCTACATATTTAGAAAACCTAACTAACATGACTACAAACTTCACTATTATAGATAATTATTTATTAACCTATGTTTCTTAATTATATATTATATTTTTAAATGAACTTCACAAACATGACACCTTAATCAAGAACACACACACATACATATATATAAACACATATATATGTAAGTATATATATGTATACACACACATATACATATACATATACATATATATATATATATGACAAAATTTACCTTAAATTTGTATCAACAAACCAAGAGCCACACAAATGCAAATCTCTATAGCATATCCCCCTTCAAATGTTTAAATATTTACAAACAATATTTGGAAATATGGGGATAGTTCTCTCCAAATGCCTTCCTACTGTTTATTGGATGAAGTAAATTTTGAGCAGTGTTCATGTTGACCATTCAGGGGGTTTAGGTCCATTAAACCACATCAGTTTGGAAGGATTCCACAGGTTCTCATCCTCTGTGGAAACAAAAGAAGAACCTCTTTTCCAAGGCAACATATCCTTAGACCCAAATTTTAGAATAAAGATAACTTTAAAATATATAGATTAGTTTAGCTTAGCAAAATGTCTCTCTGTACTTAACTCCTTCACAGTCAAAAAATTCAAAGAAAGGACATTTATATATATATGTGTGTGTGTGTGTGTGTGTGTGTGTGTGTGTGTGTGTGTATACATATATATAACTCGATCTTCATGTGGCTTATTTTTCTTAATCTATATTTTATTATCTTTTCTTCTTTAACCTATAGGTTAATGTACTCTTTTATATTACCTTTTTGGTCTCTTTACTCTTTTTCATCTCTTTTCCTAGCATATGTACATTTTTAAAAACATACTGTGTTTTATTTAGGGGTCTATATCTGTCTGAATCTGTCTTTATTGTGCATCTGTAATTATTTTCTGTCCAGTAGTGCTTCTTAAAATGATAAGCACTTAAGAACCTATGTGCCAGCATTGCTAGGGAAAATACGTCACTGCCTGCTGCCCCCCCCCCCAGTCCAGCATGGAAGAGCTGTTCACTGCCTCTGAGAGCCATGTACATTACCCCATTTTAAGGCACAGAGCTGGTCTGTGTTGCCATTAAGCAAATTGTAGCATTCTGTTCACAAACCCCATTTAAATGCCTGGCCTCCTGAAAAGCCAAAGGTTGTGCTAGTAGCAAGGCCCAGAAAACCTGCATTTAAAAACTGTGCAGCTTTTTTTCTGCTAAAGCTGAATCAGGAAAACCTCTTTTAAGGGAGCTGCTGCACACTGTCAGCCAGAAAGAAAAAAAAATGTGGCTAAACTTTATTTTTCAGTGTCTAGAATTTTTTTCTAAGGCCTCTCATGGTTTATGTGGATTTAGCTAGCACACTTTGGGTGCCATTTTGTTTTCCAGCCACAGCCACCCAGACTCAAGAAATAATCACACAGAAACTATATTATTTAAATCACTGCTCGGACCATTAGTTCTAGCTTCTTATTTGCTAACTCTTATATCTTAATTTAACCCATCACAATTAACCTATGCATCACCATGAGGTCATGACCTACCAGCAAAGTTTCAGCATGTCTGTCTCTGGTGGCAAATCCATGGCTTCTCTCTGACTATGTTTTCTTCATCCCAGCATTCAGTTTAATTTTCCCTGCCTAGCTAAGTTTTGCCCTGCTATAGGCCCAAAGCAATTTCTTTATTCATTAATGGTAATCACAGCATACAGACGGAAATCCCACAACCTGAGGTCTGAGTTGAATTCCTGAATCTCACATGAAATGGGAGAAGTACCTTCTGCAATTTGACTTTAATATACTACATATATATTATATATGTATATATATATAGTATATATTATATATAGAGAGAGAGCCATAGAGAAGACAATATGCAAATATAAATATATCTTTAAAATAAGGTGGAAGGAGTATCTGTGAACTTTATAGTAAAGCTTTTGTTGTTTATTTTTGAGGGAATCTAAGGTCATAGCTCTGCTTCCTTGGATTTTGCTGTGCAAACTTGGTTGACCATGTTTTCCAGCCTTGGCATCACAGGTGCTGGTGTACTAGCATCCATATTTCTCTACAGTCTGGGTAAAAACAGATTACTACTAATACTAATACTAATACTAATACTAATACTAATACTAATACTAATACTACAGCTACTGTTGTTACCACTACTACAACAACAATGATGATGATGACAATGATGACCATTATCACTATTATTACTAGATTTGATAGAGTAACACCAGGCAATGCTATTTGGTGTTAAGATCCTGGCTCATATCACATTGTATAATCAGCTTAGCATACTGTACAATCAAAGAGTATTTTGCTTAACTAACATATGACTATAGTCTCTAAAGTGCTTAATTGCTCTTATTATTAGAATAAAGTTGATGAATAATTTTGTCTAGACTAGAGAAAGGTCAGTATTTTGCTTCAGGAATTATGTAAACTCCAGTACTTCCTGCTTGCTTGTCTTGTTGATTCTCTGCTTTTCACCTTCCAGTCTTGCTTTTCAGCTCTGTCTGAGTCGTACCTTTCTTTTGGATCTTGTGTTATATGCATCATTAATCCCTGACATGATGATTAATATGTTCACTGTACATAAAATAATATAGCATAGAATCTGAAAACTTTTGTAATAAATTCAACTTCTTAGAAGATTTTTTTGGTATATTTTGTCATTTGAACATAAAAAGTAAAAAAGTAAGTATAATCAGCTACAGTTGCAGGCCATTACTTTGACAATGATTTCTATAAAGTAGGATGTACTATTTAATTTCTATTATTTTTTCTTGTAAGATCTTGAATATTCTAATTTGATTACGGAAGTAACAAAATAATCCCATACCAGTTTAGAATTATGAATAATAGAGGGTTATTTATTTAAGGGAAAACTTACAGATCACTGTCCTAGATAACAGTTCTCTGTGAGAACAGGAATAGAGTCTAGCAGCTGGAAGCAGAACCTAGAAGCAGGAGAGGGATTGCATGCTTTACAACTGCTTTTACAGTATCAGAGACCATGCCAAGTGGGCTGGTATCTTATAAGCATTGGCTGAAGAAGTGGAATGTACTCCCACAGCACTTCCCCCTTTTGTTTAAATAAGAGAGTTCTAAATCCAATACAAAACTATATACACTAGAAACAGATAGCAAGTATAATTAGAATTACAACCAGCTGTAGTAAGGAGCTGCAGGCAGGCCTGCTTTTCTTCCCGCCTGGCTCCCAGCTGCTAGGCTAGCTTATGCCCCAAAATAACAACACACAAATTGTATTCATTTAAACACTGCCTGGCCCATTAGTTCCAGCCTCTTATTGTCTAATTCTCACATCTTGATTAACACAATTTTAGTAATCTGTGTAGCACCACAAGGTGGTGGCTTACTGGGAAAGATTCAGCATGTCTGACCTGGTGGCTGGCTTCATCGCATCTGTCTCAGGTTGGAGAATCATGGCAACTGCCCAGATAGGAGAGGCAGGGTAATTGCCCGAGGCATCTGCCTCACTTCCCTCTTCCCAGCATTCTGTTCTGTCAACTCCATCCACCTATGTTCTAACCTATCAGGCCAAGCAGTTTCTTTGTTAATTAACCAATGAAATTATCAGATAGATAGAAGACCTACCTACATCAACCAGCATAAACAATATTAAGCAAGGAACATATACTAATTATTTTAATAAACATGCTATTGTAAGGAGTCTAAGTCTTGTTAGGAAATGGCTTGGCTAGATCATAAGAATATAGTAACTATGACTATCTAATCTTCAACCCCATTGAAGGCCTGAGAAGGGAGATAATATTACTAGAGCAGGCAGGAAGTACAATAAAGTAGCTTCCAAAGTGAGCAACATATGACACAGACAATTAGCTACCTGAGCAATCAACACAAGTCTCATTTGCAACATTGAAGCAATCAACTTTGGCTAACGCCTAGCATAACTGACAGACCAATTTTAGAGGCAGGAAATTATTCAGAACCATCTTACCCTGTCGTGGCTAGATTTGACAGCCCTTATTTTTTGTGCTCTGAGTACCTATTTTTGGATACCATGTGCCTTGTCAGTGTTTGAAGTATGGGCAGTTTCTAGTCCAAAGGCCAATGGTGCCCATAAGAAAACAAACTCTGAGTGGAATGTCTTTGGTGCTCAGCATTCTCTCAGGAATAGATTGGTGTTATCAGGAACAATCATGTCTCATGTCAACAGAACCCTAAGTTATTTAAATGCCATGCTCTACAGATCTTTGAAATGGTTGAAAATTACCTATCTAGACAGAATGCAATCTTTTTGTATCTAAAGAACCTAACTGATCTGACTGTATGTATGACAAATATGAACACCTATTTGTTTTTTTTTGTTTTTTTTTTTTTTTTTTTTTGGTTTTTCGAGACAGGGTTTCTCTGCAGCTTTAGAGCCTGTCCTGGAGCTAGCTCTTGTAGACCAGGCTAGCCTCGAACTCACAGAGATCCGCCTGCCTCTGCCTCCCGAGTGCTGGGATTAAAGGCGTGCGCCACCACCGCCCGGCATGAACACCTATTTGTAGTCAGGAGCTGGCTACATTCCCGCCCAGCTCCCGTCCGCCTGGCTAGCGTATGCCCCGAAATAAAAACACACAAACTGTATTAATTTAAACACTGCCTAGCCCATTAGTTTCAGCCTCTTACTCACATCTTGATTAACCCATATCTAATAATCTGTGTAGCACCACAAAGTGGTGCTTTACTGGAAGATTCTAGCTTACGTCCATCTTGGGCCAGAGCTTCATCGCATCTGGCTCAGAGAGGAGAGGCATGGCATTTGCCTGAGCCATCTACCTCACTTCTTTCTTCTTGTTCTGTCTACTCCACCAACCTAAGGGCAGGCCTATTAAATGGCCCAGGGCAGTTTCTGTATTAACGAATGAAATCAACACAAACAGAAGACTCTCCCACATCACCTATTGAGGTATAATATTTAATACCTGTATAACTTAAAGACTAAAACTTCATGTAAGAATATTAAATAATATGTAAATAAATATGCAACAAATGAGAACAATGACCTCAAAATTTATACAATGTATAAGTATCTTGATGATAGAAGTCACAAAATAATGCCACATCAGTTTTAAAATTATGAATAATAAATGGTTATTAATTTAAGGGAAAACTTACAGATCACTGTCCTAGATAACAGTTCTCAGTGTGAAAAGGAACAGAGTCTAGTAGCCAGAAGCGGGAACCAGAAGCAAGACAGGGAGCACATGTTTTATAGTTGCTTTTTGAGTATCAGAGACCATGCCCAAGTGGGCTGGTATCTTAAAAGACTTTGGCTGAAGGAGCAGAATGTGCTCCCACACCACTAATTTTAGGTTCGTATTGGTCTTTCTTCAGAAGGCTATGAGAGGTATTTTAAATAAGTTGTACGTATAATTATTTTTATAATTCATTTATTTTTACATTATCTAAAGAAAATAAAAGCACTGACAAAAATCTAAAGGAAAATTGGGAGTATAATGGGAAGATATGAATATTCATATACTAGTTAATTCAAAGTGGAAATTAAATTAGAAAGAAAATAGAAATAAAGAGATTTTGTGAGGCCTCTTTTGTTAATTATTATATTATATTATATTAGTTATATATAGGAAGTGAGTCACGTGACACATTGACAATTTTTAAACACATTTTATTCCATTAAGGAAATTATACTTAGCATAGTTTTGTTATATTAAATAATTGCATATGTTAAAATATGTAATGCCAGGCACAAAAGTGTATCTTGTTTACAAAGCAATAGCAGTTCCACATTAAAATTATACAAAACAATATACATTTCTTTCCAATTTTAGATAGAGGGTAAATCTGTAACAAACAAAAGAGTTCTCAAAATTCCAAGAAAGTATCTCTTTCCTTCCTTCCCTTCTAAGCTCTTTGAAATCAAAACCAGACTCTATTACCAAACAAGAATAGTTTATCTCATTGTCTAAAATACTGCTGAAACACATTTTATTTTATTTCATCATCCTGTCTTTTTTTACAGTTGGCTCACTGTACAAAATTAACTGTTGAATAAGCAATGTTTTGTACCTGAGTGTCTTGTTCTTCAGTTGTATTTTGGTAATGCTTCATTTTAAATTTTACAATTTTACATATTTTTAATAATTTTACATGTATGTTCTTTATGTGACCACTTCTTTTGCTTCCCACCTTCTTACTACTTTGTTTACTTCACTCCTTTTTACAACTTTCTTGCATCAGTGAATCAGTGACATTCTCAAGTTTATTAAAACTAGGTTTGCCTATTGTGGCTATAATAAGTGATAGCATTCTTCCTTTTTTGACTTACTACTTATATATATTTCCACGTTATGTTCTTCACTATCTTAGAGAGGGTAAAATAGCATTAACTATATGCTTTTCAATAGCCATATTTTTAAATTTCATGAAGTATAGCAGTATCCAGTTCATAAGATTTTACTGGATAACACTTTGTCCAGTATTATCTCCTATCATTATCTAGTCTCTTCAGGAAAAGTATATTGTTAATTAGCCTGATGAATGTGGAGTCTGTGTTAAAAATTTACTTCATTGTTATTGGTGACGTGTGTTTTTCAAGAACTGAATATAATAAAAGCATTTTAGGATATCACTAAAATTCAGCTAGTTACTGTTGTGGAATATTAGATTAACTATTTAAAGATGTGTTGTATTTGTTTACCTTGTCTGCCTAAGGCACCGGATTAGTCTAATAAAAAGGTAATGGCCAATAGCTAGGAAGGAGTTATATATGGGAGTCCTAGGCACAGAGAGTAAGTAGAAGAAGTCTAGGCTCTGAGTGAAAGGAAGGCAAATAGCCCCATGGAAAAATGTAGAGTAATAGAAAATCTTAATTTATAAGGGGCAGTTTTACAAAAACAAGCTACAGTCTCCATATTATATTATTTGGAAGATAGTTGGGAGGACAAAGGAAAAACTCAGCTACAAGTTACTTTCCCAAATGTCTCCAATATTTAATGTAGGTATTCACCATTTCCTGTTAGTTTTGTGATATTAGAGTTCACCATTTCTCAACTGTTGCTTGACATTGATGATTCTTATAAAACCTTGCAACTCAGTGTGTGATAATTCTAAGCTTATTTCTTTCATCTTATGGAGAAATTGTGGTATAAGTGCTGGATTGCAATATGTTGAGTTCTTGTCATTAGGTTCTTTGCTTATGTCTGTCATTTTCTTGGTCACAAAAAAAAACATGAATGATCTAGCAACTTCAAAAGCCTAGGAGAGCAGAAAGAATTGTATCTCTTCAATCTACAGCAAACATAAATCTCTGGTCAAAAAAGCACCTTATCCAAAATTAGTAGTAGTAGAAAAATATCTCTCATCTACACTGTGATTGAGAGGTATTGAGTTTTTCCTGAAAGACATTGCAATGCTTACAATGTCCAGTAAAACTATGTTCTTTTGAGTTACAATTTAAAATGACAATTTTGCTTCTATGGCAATTGTGCTCCCCAAACATTTATCAAACATTCAATTAGGAAGTTTGTGAGACTACAATAAGAATCTTGATCACATTGATTTGAACAATGTATATGATGTATTTTAGGAGACTCACAGGTGTGGCTGATTTAAAACTGGCTATTGGCTGTTCTGGGGGTGTCTTAGCTTCTCCTGATATAGCATTAGCTTGTCTTTTATTTTCAGTATTTTCTCTTTTTTTTGGCTAAGTAATCACATCACGATGATTACTTAACTATTCACTATAAAACATTGAGCTCAGGAGCCAAAAGAGCTGGCAACAACACTCAGTTCATGCTAGGAAAATGGCTGCTTATGGAGGAAGAAGGACTGGAGACGTATGAATTTATGTGAGAATTGTATAAGAAGAAATGTAAATGGGTATTTGACACTAGCTACCATTGTGTCTTATAGACTCCCCTTGCCCATTTTTTATTAAGCTGTTGTCTAAAAATAGGATTGCCAAAAATATTATTCAAAGAGCCCAGTAATTATTAGAGTTCATGGTGAATCACTAGAAAATAAAACACAGGTTCATATCAATTGAACAAGTTTTAAGACCTAAAGCCCTCATCACTTACCAAAAATCTTAACATTTCACAGCTGATGCAGCATTATCTGACTCTATGACAGACTTACTAAAATGCTCTACAACAATATAATTTCATCTCTTCTTCAAAGATTATTCTCAAAATTTTGAGTCTGAAAAATGAATTTGAATATTAATCTACTTCTTAAGTTAAATAATTACACACAAAGTTCTTAATGTATGTAAGTTGTCTATTTCCAACTTGTTTGAAAGACTTCCTATGGAAAATTCCTATGGTGTAGCAGATAAAGGCACTTGCTGAAAAGCCTGAGGACCTGAGTTTGATCCCTGGGACCCACATGGTAGAAGGAGTGAAACAATTCCCCTAAGTGATCTTCTGACCTTCACTGTACTTATGCAATATATAAATCCACACTTAACAAAAATGCGATACTAAAGGTAATATAACTGAAAATTAGTATTTAATAAATCCATTTCTTCTTACTTTTTGTGTGTGTCTGTGTGTTTGTGTGTTTCTGTGTGTGATATGTATGAGTAAGTATACAAAGGAGGCTTCTAGTTTGTTCTAGGCCATCCTCTGCTTGTTCATTTCCTGGCTGCCCAGAATCCCCAAATAACCACACAGAAACTGTATTAATTAAATCACTGCTTTGCCAATTACTTAAGCATATTGCTAGTTAGCTCTTACATCTAGAATTAACCCATATAAGATAGCATTTTAAACTATACAGGCAATACCAAGTCTCTCCATAGTCTTTCATGAACACTAGTCTTAGAAGCAGTACTTGCCATTAGCTGCTGAGTCCAGGAGGCCCAAAGATTTTCCTTGTGTGTGTGTGTGGGGGGGGGGGATTTAGTCTACCTGTCTTGGCAGAATGAGATGATCCATTACCTAGTGTAATGTCCAAGAAGCTGATGAGGTAAAAGGCTGCTTTTTGCTGTGTGTGTGGCTTTGTCATACACAAAGGCAAGCCTCCAGGTGGAAGGTAACCATGCATCTTCTTGGAGGAGCTATAGGTTGCTGCAGGAGATGGCATGTCTCTGTGTTAGTTCTTTTGTTAAATACCATACTCTCAGATATGTAAAGACACTTGAGAAGTAGGGCACCATTACCTGTTAGGTATATTTAAATTAGACATATAAGTTAAATTTAGTTATATATTTTACTGTTGTATAACAAGCGGCGGGCTGTGTCCCGCTGCTTGGCTAGCTTAGCCCCTGAAATAACCAATGGAAATTGTATTCATTTAAACACTGCCTGGCCCATTATCTCCAGCCCCTACTGGCTAACTATCACATATTAGTTTAACCCATCTCCATTAATGTGTATTGCCACTTAACTGTGGCTTACCGGCATGAGTCTAACCAGCGTCCATCTCAGAGAGGAGAGTCATGGCGTTTGCCTGTCTCTGCTTTCTTCCTCCCAGAACTCTGTTCTGTCTACTTCGCCCACCTAATTTTCTACCCTATTAAAAGGCCAAGGCAGTCTCTTTATTTAACCAATGAAAGTAACACAGATAGAAGACCCTCCTACACCATTTCCCCCTTTTTTCTGTTTAAACAAAAAAAGAAAGGCTTTAACTTTAACATAGGAAAATTACATATAACAAAACAGTTATCAAGCAAGAATTACAGTTACAATATTTATATCTATTTTATCTTTTATCATAACAATGGAAAAATGTAACTATTCTTCAACTCCATCAAAGACTCCAGAAGGATATAATATTACCTAAGTAAACAAGAAGTAAACAACTTTCAAAACTCTAAAAATGACAGAGACATCTCGCTGATTATACAGTCAACCAAAGTTCTTCTGTACCATTGGGGCATCCATCTTCAGCTGTCATACCCATAGTATCCAGAAGACATTTCCATGAAGCAGGAAATTCCAAAGACAGTTCAGTCACTTTATTTTGTGTACTACAGAACGTCTTGCAGACTCTTTCCTGAGTCAGGAACCCCATAAGACCATCTCACCTTTACGCAAGTTCAGCAGTTCTCTCTCTGTGGGTTCTTTCTATCCAGTTTATGCAACAATGCAGGCAAGAGCAGCTTCTTGCCCAAATGGATAACCAACTCCACAAGGAGCCTCTTTAATGCCCATCTTCCTCTTGAAGCATATTGGTGCTGCCAGGAGCAGACGTGTCTCATTGTCATGAAAAGCCCTAAGTTATTAAAACATTTTAAATGCCATATCCCATAGTCGTTGAAAGATATAAAGAATGCCTACCTAAATAAAATATATCTCTATATATCTAGAAAATCTAATCAACATTACTACAAGCTTGACTATTATTGATGATCATCCATTAACAATCTATATTTTCAAATTATACATTACATTTTTAAAATGAACTATATAATCACAATACCTTAATAAAGATCAGAAATATTTATATATATACATATAACAAGATTGTCCTTAAATTTATATCAATAAGGCAAATTTTATACCAATACAAATTATTCATATCTATATTATCTTCCCCTTTAACTATAAAAAAATTTATAAACAATATTTGGGAATATGGGCATAGTTTTTTTCTCTCCAAACTGCTTCATGCTGTATGGGGGAACCATTAATCAGGTCTTTCTTGGTATAACCTGTGTGTCAGATTCATCTCAGTTGGCAGTTGAGTGAAGTACTTTTTGAGGGTGTTCACAGCAACCTTTCAGGAAGGCATGGTCTATCATACCATATTGGTCTAAATGCAATCCACAGGGTCTCATCCTCTGTGAAAACAAAAGAAAAACCTCTTTTCCAAAGCATCATATCCTTATACCCAAATTTTGAAGTCAAGATACCTTTAGAACATATATGCTGGTTCAGCTTAGCAGACAGCACAATGAAATGTCTCTCTGTATTTAGTTCCTTCACAGTCAAAAAATTCAAAGAAAACACAATATACAGAATCCAGGCTCTCTGTGAATTTTCCCTTTTAAGTGGCTTATTTTCCTTTATTTCTTTTAATCTATATCTATCTGTACTCTGTCTCTTTAAAAACTTTTCCTTTTTTAAGGCATTAACTTTATTCTCTATATTCTTTTTCTTCTCTCTCCCAAGCCTACATATACCCATCCAACACTGTGACCCATTTAGAGGCCTTTTATGTCTGAATCCGTCCTTTTGTGAATCTGTAATTCTTTACTATCCAGGAGTACTTCTTAAAAGGCTAAGCACTTCTTAAAAACTTAAGTTGTGCCATGTAGAGTTAATACGGTACCACCTGTTTCCTGCCCAGTCTAGGCCTTAACTGCACTGTTATTATGATAATTATGATAGTTCCTGCCTGAGATCAGCACAGTTCAGCATGGCAGAGCCAGGGCCGCTCCTGCCAAAGAGCCATTTGGTGCCCTGAGTCGCACAGTTCCAGGCACACAGAAAGTCCACATTGCCATCAAGCAAGCTGTAGCATTTTATTCACAAGACCCCATCCAAATTCTCTTTCTCCCTCAAGAGACAGAGGTCGCGCTAGGAGAATAGCCCAGAAAGCCAGCATTTTAAAACTGCGCAGTTTTTTTTCTGCCGCTACTGCTGAATCAGGAAATCTCTCTGTGGCACCTCATAGCAAACAGCAAAAAGCTGTGTTAAACTCGCTTTCCCTTTTAAGCCCTCTCAGGTTTTTAAGTGGATTTAGCTGGACATGTTGGGCTGCCAATCTGTTGTGTAATGAGCGGTGGGCTGTGTCCCACAGCCCAGCTAGCTTAGCCCCCTAAAATAACCACACGGAAATTGTATTCATTTAAACACTGCCTGGCCCATTATCTCCAGCCCCTTATGGGCTAACTCTCACATATTAGTTTAACCCATCTCAATTAATGTGTATTGTTACTTGACTGTGGCTTACCGGCATGAGTCTAACCAGCATCCCTCTCAGAGAAGAGTGCCATGGCGTCTGCCTGTCTCTGCTTTCTTCCTCTCAGAATTCTATTCTGTCTACTCCGCCCACCTAATTTTCTGCCCTATTAAAAGGCCAAGGCAGTCTCTTTATTTAACCAATGAAAGTAACACATAGATAGAAGATCCTCCTACACCATTTTACCTAATTAGTTACAGGTTGCCAATGCTAGTAAATGTAAGAAGATTAAAAGGAATATTTAATAAGTCGAAGAATATTGGAGGCCAAATGTCTCATTTGTAGGTCCAGCACACGTGGGTACACTTACTAAAGATGATGCTGAGATCAAAAGGCAGCTACGTACGTATTTGTATTTTTTAGAACTGTTGTAATCTAGAGTTATAAGTTGTACAGATTTTAAAATAAGCACACATATACACACAGACATAAAATAAGCATACTATGGAAACAAACACACATACAAACATAAACATAGAACAATCATAGTGTGGCCACATTATTTTAACAAATAGACAAAACTTTTTAGGAACCTGTGTCAGCTGACCAACTTAAAATTCTGGTGTAGGTGGCAGAAGCCAGGGAAGCACACAGGTATTCCCATTAAGGACCAGATTAGCAGACACTGTAAGAGAAAACAGAAACATAAGGATGGAACACTTTTGCAGTTTTAGAGTGGAGGGACAGGGGGAAAAATGGATCCATTGTAGAGAACAAACAGTGAGAGAAGTAGGGAGAGTGGATAAGGAGGGGGAGCGGGAACACAACATCCAGAAAAAAGGACATATGGGGGCTTGTTTGTTCTATGTTAGATGTTAAGCGATGTACAGTATCAGATAGCCCCAATTTAAAAAGTGTGTAAAAATAAAAATCAGCCCAAAAGCATTAGAGGATCTGGCTTTAAACTGCAGATACCCATCTTACAAGTCTATGCCAAGATTCAGGATTCAATGCATCTACCATGATAGTCAAAAACAGAGAGATGTGGGGGGGGGGGTATTCCTTAGGAGGACATCACTTACCCGAAGGAACACCAGAAGCACAAGGTCTGTATTGCCCCTCCTGGTCAGATCAGACGACTGGCACGGGCCCTTGACTTTAACAGACAGCCTGAAAAATGTATGGGCCCTGGGTCCTAACTGCAGTGATTCTAAAATGGAGACTCACTCATACAAAGCTGAGCTCAGCCTGGTGGAGAGCAGGTACGGGCAAGAAAAGTGTTTTCCAACATGAAGCCCTGGGCCAGTAGGAAAAAACAGCCCCCTTGGTGACACATTCAGATAAAAGTTTTTTTATGGCCTGATAAACCTCTCTTCTGATACAATGATCCAAATCAGACCAAATCAAACCAAATTAGAAAAAAAAACAAAGTTTAATGGTTGCCAGCATTCTTGGGTGGCTTTCTGGGTCCCCCCAGGGATAGAAACCATCGACAGGGAAAAGAAGACCAAGAAGACCATGTATTTATTCTCTGGGGGACAATTTAAATAGCCTGAAGAAAGTGGTCTTGCCCCTCTCTGGGGAGGGGTCACCATTTGGCCGGCTTTCTTGGAGGTAGAGTCTGGACGGAGACAACTCCAGGGGAGGAGCCTGAGATGGAAAGTTCCACCAAAACATTTTAGACTCTTTGGATATAGGGATGTTAGGGGCTGGAGTGAAGCCTCCAACCAAATATTCTTCTGTGTTCAAAATGACTTAAATTCACTTACTGCTGTACTGTCTCCTCTGATTGTGCCTAAAAAATTACAGTTAGTGTATATGGGCCACACCTACTTTATCCATTCTTCTATTGAGGGGCACCTAGGTTGTTTCCAGGTTCTGGCTATTACAAATAGTGCTGCTATGAACATAGTTGGACAAATGTTTTTGTAGTATGATTGGGAATCTCTTGGGTATATTCCCAAGAGTGGAATTGCTGGGTCCTGAGATAGGTTGATCCCGAATATCCCGAGAAGCCACCACACTGATTGCCAAAGTGGTTGTAAAAGTTTACATTCCCACCAACAATGGATGAGTGTTCCCCTTACTCTACATCTTCTCCAGCATAGGCTATCATTGGTGTTTTTGACTTTAGCCATTCTGACAGGTGTAAGATGGTATCTCAGAGTTGTTTTGATTTGCATTTCTCTGATCACTAAGGAGCTTGAGCATGACCTTAAGTGTCTTTTGGCCATTTGAACTTCTGTTGAGAATTCTCTGTTCAGTTCAGTACCCCATTTTTAATTGGGTTAATTAGAGTTTTAATGTCTAGTTTCTTGGGTTCTTTATATATTTTGGAGATCAGACCTTTGTCTGATGTGGGGTTAGTGAAGATCTTCTCCCATTCAGTATGTTGCCTTTCTACTCAGAGGTAAAAAACAATGACATCTTGAATTATGCATGCAAATGGATGGAAATAGAAAACACTTTACTGAGTAAGGTAACTCAGACCCAAAAAGAGGAATATGGTATGAACTCACTCATAAGGGGATTCTAGCCATAAATAAAGGAGACTGAGTCTATAATTCCTGATCCTAGAGAAGTTAAATAAGAAAGTAAACCCAGCTTCCTGTCCTTTCCCAGCTTGCACCCAGAACCCCCCGCCCCATCCTCCGGTCTTTGGGGCCACAAAATTTCACAGCTCAGCCTGTTTGGGCGCCAGGGACCTGGAATTGAGTGCAACCAGGCCAGTGGGAGGTCCCCTCCTTCCTTCATTAGCCTGCTTGCAGCAAGGTAGGCCCTTTGTCAGCGAGCTGCTTGGCCTGCAAGGAGACCTGACAGTCGGCCAGAGGATCCATCATTCATTGGGGGATTATTCTCCCCGGATACTGCCTCTCTCTTCCTGTCCCTTCCCAGCTTGCACCCAGAACTCCCCCCCCATCCTCCTGTCTTTGGGGCCACAAAATTCCACAGCTCAGCCTGTTTGGGCGCCGGGGACCTGGAATTGAGTGCACCCAGGCTGGTGGGAGGTCCCCTCCTTTCTTCATTAGTCTGCTTGCAGCAAGGTAGGCCCATTGTCAGTGAGCTGCTTGGCCTGCAAGGAGACCTGACTGTCTACCAGAAGATCCATCATTCATAGGGGTGAGTGAATTGAATTCATTGGGGTGAATTGAACTTCTAAAAGAAGTCCCAAAGGGGACTATTCAGAGGAAGAAATGGGCAGGCACCAATGCAAGAATTCCTCTAACAATTTGAAAAACAACATGAAAGCACCAGAACCCAGCGAACTTATAACAGGAGGACTTGAACACACTAATCTAGTAGAAGTAGAAAAAATTGAGTTTATGAAAGTAATAGAGTCCCTTAAACAGGAGGTGAAAAACTCCCTTAAGGAAATGGACGAGAAGAATAACAAAAAGTTTGAAGAATTGAGTAAATCCGTAAATGATATCCTAGGAAACCAAGAAAAAACAATCAAACAGATAATGGAAACTGTGCAAGACTTGAAAACTGAAATGGAGGCAAGGAAGAAAACACAACCCGAGGGCCAGCTGGATATGGAATATCTATGTAAACTAACAGAGACTACAGAAACAAGCATAACCAACAGAATACAAGAGATAGAAGAAAGAATCTCAGATTCTGAAGATACCTTAGAGAAAATAAAGGCACTGATCAAAGAAAACAGCAAATCCAACAAATTCTCATCACAAAACATTCAGGAAATCTGGGACACAATAAAAACACCAAACCTAAGAATAATAGGCGTAGAAGAAGGAGAAGAAATATAGCTCAATGGTCAAGAAAATATATTTAATAAAATTATAGAAGAAAACTTCCCAAACCTAAAGAAAGATATTCCTATTAAGGTTCAAGAAGCTTACAGAACACCAAATAGACTGGATCAAAAAAAAACATCATCTCACCATATTATAATCAAAACACAAAACATACAGGATAAAGAAAGAATATTAAGAGCTGCAAAGGAAAAAGGTCAAGTAACATATAAAGGGAAACCTATCAGACTAACACCTCACTTCTCTATGGAAACCATGAAAGCCAGAAGGTCCTGGATGTTTTGCAGAAACTAAGAGACCATTGATGCAAGCCCAGAATACTATACCCAGCCAAGCTTTCATTCACTATAAATGGAGAAATCAAAATATTCCAGGATAAAAACAAATTTAAACAATACATAGCCACAAATCCAGCCTTACAGAAAGTAATAGAAGGAAATTCACAAACAAAGGAGTCCAGCATTGCCCAAAATAACTCAGACATCTAGTGACCCTTCACCAGCACATCTCAAAGAAAGGAAACACACAATCTCTACTACCAAATAAAAAATGACAACTGGAGTTAACATCCAATGGTCATTAATATCACTTAATATCAATGGACTCAATTCACCTATAAAAAGGCACAGGTTAAGAGATTGGATACGAAAACAGGATCCAACATTCTGCTGTTTACAAGAAACACACCTCAACCACAAAGACAGACATCTACTCAGAGTAAAGGGTTGGGAAAAGGTTTATCAAGCAAATGGACCTAAGAAACAAGCGGGTGTGGCCATACTAATTTCCAACAAAGTTGACTTCAAACTAAAATCAATCAGAAGAGATGGAAAGGGACACTTTATACTCATTACAGGAAAAATCTATCAGAATGAAGTCTCAATCCTGAATATCTATGCCCCTAATACAAAAGCACCCACTTATATAAAAGAAACATTACTAGAACTCAAGGCAGCCATTAAACCACACACACTGGTAGAAGGAGAGTTCAACACTCCTCTTTCACCAATGGACAGGCCAATTCGACAGAAACCTAACAGAGAATTAAGAGACTTAATAGAGGTAATGAACCAAATGGACTTAACAGACATCTATAGAACGTTCTACCCAAACAGGAAAGAATATACCTTCTTCTCTGCGGCTCATGGAACCTTTTCGAAAATTGACCACATACTCGGTAACAAAGCAAACTTCCACAGTTACAAAAACATATTAGTAACCACCTGCATCTTATCGGATCACCATGGATTAAAATTAGAATTGAACAACAATGCTACCCCCAGAAAGCCTACAAACTCATGGAAACTGAACAGTCAACTACTGAACCACAGCTGGGTCAAGGAAGAAATAAAGAAATGAAAGTCTTTCTTGAATTTAATGAAAATAAAGACACAACATACTCAAACTTATGGGACACTATGAAAGCAGTGCTAAGAGGAAAATTCATAGCACTAAGTGCCCACTTAAAAAAATGAAGAAAGCACACATTGGAGACTTAACAGCACACCTGAAAGCTTTAGAAAAGAAAGAAGCAGACTCACCTAGGAGGAGTAGAAGACTGGAAATTATCAAACTGAGGGCAGAAATCAACAAAATAGAAACACAGAAAACAATCCAAAGAATCAATGAAACAAAAAGCTGGTTCTTGGAGAAAATCAACAAGATTGACAAACCCCTAGCCAAACTAATCAAACAGCAGAGAGAGAACACACAAATTAATAAGATCAGAAATGAAAAAGGGGACATAACCACAGACACAGAGGAAATTCAGAGAATCATTAGATCTTACTACAAAAGCCTGTATGCCACAAAATTGGAAAATGTAAAAGAAATGGACACTCTTTTAGGTAAGTACCATATACCAAAGTTAAACCAGGACCAGGTAAATGCTCTAAATAGTCCTGTTAGTCGCGAAGAATTGGAAACTGTTATCAGAAACCTCTCTACCAAAAAGAGCCCAGGACCTGATGAATTCAATGCAGAATTCTACCAGAACTTCCAAGAAGACCTAATACCTATACTCCTTAAGGTATTTCATAATATAGAAACAGAACAGTCATTGCCAAATTCCTTTTATGAAGCTACAATTACCCTGATACCTAAACCACACAAAGACCCAACCAAGAAAGAGAATTACAGGCCAATCTCACTCATGAACATCGATGCAAAAATTCTCAATAAAATATTGGCAAACAGAATCCAAGAATACGTTAGAAAAATTATCCACTATGATCAAGTAGGCTTCATCCCAGAGATGCAGGGCTGGTTCAACATATAAAAATCTATCAATGAAATCCATCATATAAATAAACTGAAGGATAAAAACCATATGATCATCTCATTAGATGCAGAAAAAGTATTTGACAAAATTCAGCACCCCTTTATGATAAAGGTCTTGGAGAGATTAGGGATACAGGGGTCATTTCTAAATATAATAAAGGCTATTTACAGCAAGCTGACAGCTAACATCAAATTAAATGGAGAGAAACTCAAGGCCATCCCACTAAATTCAGGAACGCGACAAGGCTGTCCACTCTCTCCTTATCTCTTCAATATAGTGCTTGAAGTTCTAGCAATAGCAATAAGACAAAACAAGGGGATCAAGGGGATTCGAATTGGAAAGGAAGAAGTTAAACTTTCATTATTTGCAGATGATATGATAGTGTACATAAATGACCCCAAAAACTCCACCAAAGAACTCCTACAGCTGATAAACCCCTTTAGTATCGTGGCAGGATACAAGATCAACTCCAAAAAATCAGTCGCCCTCCTATATACAAAGGATAAGGAAGCAGAGAAAGAAATCAGAGAAGCGTCACCTTTCACGATAGCCACAAATAGCATAAAATATCTTGGGGTAACTCTAACCAAGGATGTGAAAGACCTATTTGACAAGAACTTTAAGTCTTTGAAGGAAGAAATTGAAGAGGATACCAGAAAATGGAAGGATCTCCCTTGCTCTTGGATTGGGAGGATCAACATAGTAAAAATGGCAATACTACCAAAGGCAATCTATAGATTTAATGCAATCCCCTTAAAGATCCCATCAAAATTCTTCACAGATCTTGAGAGGATGATAATCAACTTTATATGGAAGAACAAAAAACCCAGGATAGCCAAAACAATCTTATACAATAAAGGAACTTCTGGAGGCATTACCATCCCTGACTTCAAACTCTATTACAGAGCTACAGTATTGAAAACAGCTTGGTATTGGCATAAAAATAGAGAAGTCGACCAATGGAATTGAATAGAACACACAGATCTTAACCAACAAACCTATGAACACCTGATTTTTGATCAAGGAGCTAAAAGCACACAATGGAAGAAAGAAAGCATCTTCAACAAATGGTGCTGGCATAACTGGATGTCAACCTGTAGAAGAATGAAAGTAGATCCGTGTCTATCACCATGCACAAAACTCAAGTCCAAATGGATTAAAGACCTCAATATCAATCAGAACACACTGAAGCTGTTAGAGGAGAAAGTGGGAAGTACTCTACAACATTTGGTCACAGGAGACTGCTTCCTACGTATAGACCCAGCAGCACAGACATTAAGGGCAACATTGAATAAATGGGACCTCCTGAAGCTGAGCAGATTCTGTAAAGCAAAGGACATTGTCACTAAGACAAAAAGGCAGCCTACTGACTGCGAAAAGATCTTCACCAACCCCGCAACAGACAAAGGTCTCATCTCCAAAATATATAAGGCACTCAAGAGACTAGACATTAAAATGCTAATGAACCCAATTAAAAAATGGGGCACTGAACTGAACAGAGAATTCTCAATAGAAGAAGTTCAAATGGCCAAAAGACATTTAAGGGCATGCTCAACCTCCTTAGCAATCAGGGAAATGCAAATCAAAACAACTCTGAGATACCATCTTACACCTGTCAGAATGGCTAAAATCAAAAACACCAATGATAGCCTTTGCTGGAGAAGATGTGGAGTAAGGGGTACACTCATCCATTGCTGGTGGGAATGCAAACTTGTGCAACCACTTTGGAAAGCAGTGTTGAGGTTTCTCAGGAAATTTGGGATCAACATACCCCAGGACCCAGCTATCCCACTCTTGGGAATTTACCCAAGAGATGCCCAATCATATTACAAAAGTATCTGTTCAACTATGTTTATAGCAGCATTATTTGTAATAGCCAAAACCTGGAAACAACCTAGATGCCCTTCAGTGGAAGAATGGATGAAGAAAGTGTGGAATATATACATATTAGAGTACTACTCGGCAGTAAAAAACAATGACATCTTGAATTTTGCATGCCAATGGATGGAAATAGAAAACACCGTCCTGAGTGAGGTAACCCAGATCTAAAAAGATGAACATGGGATGTACTCACTCATAATTGGTTTCTAGCCATAAATAAAGGACATCGAGCCTATAATTCGAAAAAAAATCCTAGAGAAGCTATATAAGAAGGTGAATCCAAAGAAAAACATATAGTTATTCTCCTGGATACTGGAAGTAGACAAGATTGCTGGACAAAATATGGGAACATGGGGGTGGGGTGGGATGGGGGATTGGGGAGATGGGGAGAGAAAATTGTGAAGTGGAGGATGGGAAGAGCTTGGGGGAATAGGATGGTTGGGATATAGGAAGGGTGGATATGGGAACAAGGAATTATATATTTTAGTTAAGGGAGCCATTCTAGGGTTGGCAGAGACTTGTCTCTAGAGGGGTTCCCAGGTGTCCAGGAAGACGCCCCCAGCTAGTTCCTTGGGCAGCTGAGGAGAGGGTGCCAGAAATGTCCAGATCCTATTTCCATACTCATGAATATCTTGCATATCACCATAGAACTTTCACCTGTCATTGGATGGAGAAAATGACAGAGACCCACATAGGAGCACCAGACTGAGCTCCCAAGGTCCTGATGAGGAGCAAAAGTAGGGAGATCATAAGCAAGGAAGTCAGGAACGTGAGGAGTACGTTTACCCATTGAGACGGTGGGACAGAGCTAACAGAAGACCACCAAGTCCAGTTGGAATGGGACTGATGGAACAGGGGACCAAACCGGACTCTCTGAATGTGGCTGACGGTGGAGGAGGACTGAGAAACCAAGGACAACGGCAATGAACATGAACTTTACACCATGGATGGGCTCACTGTGAGCCTTGTCAGTTTGGTTGCTCACCTTCCTGGACTTAGGGGGAGCTGGGAGGACCTTGGACTTAACATAGTGAAGGGAACTCTGATGGCTCTTTGTCTTGGAGAGGGGTGGAGTGGGGGTATGGGTGGAAGGGAGGGGAGGGAAGGGAGAGGAGGAGGGGAGGAGATGGAAATCTTTAATAAAAAAATGAGAATAAAAAGAAAGTAAACCCAAAGAAAAACATACAGTTATCCTCCTGGATATTACAAGTAGACAAGATGGCTGTGCAGGGTTTGGGAACATGGGGGTGGGAGTGGGGTGGGGATAAGGGGAGATGGGGTGAGAGATGGGAGAAGGGGAGGAAGGGGAGAGCTTGAGGGAATAGGATTGAGGGTTGGGATGGAGGAAGGTTGGATATGGGAACAGGGTAGTAGATATCTTAATTAAGGGAGCCATTTTAGGGTTGGCAAGAGACTTGACTCTAGAGGGGCTCCCAGGTGACCAAAGAGATGTCCCAAGATTGTTCCTTGGGCAGCAGAGGAGAGGGTGCCTGAACTGGTCTTATCCTATAGTCACACTGATGAATATCTTGCATATTACCATAGAACCTTCATCTGGCGATGGATGAAGATAGAGACAGAGACCCACATTGGAGCTCTGTACTGAGCTCCCAAGGTCCAAATGAGGAGCAGAAGGAGGGAGATCATGAGCAAAGAAATCAGGACGGCGAGGGGTGTGTCCACCCACTGAGATGGTGGGACAGATCTAATGGGAGATCACCAAGGCCAGTTGGAATGGGACTGATGGAACATGTGATCATACTGGACTCTCTGAGTGTGGCTGATGGTAGAGGCTGACTGAGAAGCCAAGGACAATGGCACTGGGTTTTGATTCTACTGCATGGACAGGCTTTGTGAGAGCCTTGTCTGTTTGGATGCTCACCTTCCTGGACCTGGGGGAGCAGGGAGGACCTTGGACTTCTCATAGGGTAGGGAATCCTGACTGCTCTTTGGCCTTGAGAGAGAGGGCGAGGGGAGTGGGAAAGGGTAGAGAAGTGGGGGGTGTGGAAATTTTTAATAAAAAAAATAACAAAAGAAAGAAAAAAATACAATTAGTTTGAATATTATCTCCATTCTGCCTTTAAACATCATTTGAAACCTTCCAGCAATAGTGTTTTCCTTTGTAGTTGCTATATTAATTTAGCCTGGAAAATAGTAGCACATCATGTCATTTGCTCTGTTCTGCTATCTCTCATCTCTATGCAGTGTATACATGCACCATCTCCATTTAGGAGCTGTTGATATGACAAACACTAAATTCAAATCTTTAAGTAACAAAGTCCCAGTAATCTAGACCTAGAATAACTGATTAAGATACAGTGTCTTCAATCTAAAGAAAGATTGTAATATAATCTTTGTTTTTGGCCTAAATCTTAAGTAGTATCTAAACATATGCCATGTGATGGCCATGTTTAACAAAGTGCACTGATAGTGACATTGGTTATAAAATGTATACTCAGAGAATATATTTTTTATGTAAGCAAACAAGTTGCTTTAGTTTGAAAAATTCAGTGATTTAAGTGCCAAATTACACCTGGAGTGAGAGACCATAATGGTATGAGAGACCACTGTTAGAAGGCCCAAGAGATACTTAGTAGTAGAATGTATTAGATTGGAAGGCAGATTAGAGCTCGGAATTCCTATATCTGAGTTCTATATGCTAGGAACTTGACAAGCACATGCATATTTTATGATAAGCAATGGGAACAGATTCTTTCTTTTCCTTTAAAGAATGACTTCTTGGTTTTATGTGACAATGCACAACTGTGTAATGTGAGCTCTTTCTATCTGAACTCTCTTTAGTCACATTCTCTGTCACAGCTTAGTGACTGATGAGAACACATTTTTAAATGCATTTACAAATTTAAATAGCATCATATGTCATTGTTTTTGTGTGGATGTAAATGTAAAAATAATGAAGTTACTAATGGGTAGACTTTGCACTCAAATTTTGTTTTAGTAATATTTTACAAGTTGGACAAATTTTCTTCCCCTCTTTTGTACAAATCTCCTGCAGTTCATCTTTGGCTCAGGATTTTTGTTTCTTTTCAGCACTAGCTCAGAATTTGACAAAATGAGTGACATTATCAGATATAGAGAAAGAATGCAAATGAGGGCTGGGAGATGTCTTAGAGCTAAGAAAGCTTGTTGTGGAAGTTTGGGGATTTTGAATTAGATCCTCAGTAACTCTTAGTAGTTAAAATCTACATAGGTTTAAACCTAGGGATATCAGGTGACAAAGCAGAAGGATTACTGTGGCTTGCTCTTACCAGCCAGCTCAAGTCTCAACAAGGTGGGGAGTTGTTGAGAAAAACTCCTTACATCCTTTCTTATCTTCAACATCCATGAGCAGGGCTGTACACAACTATGCACAGCTATGTATGATACACATACAAACATACATCAGAGACAGAAAGGTGGAGGATGTAGAGCTGAAGAAAAAGAAGAGTGTTATTATTAAATAACTAAAAATTATATTTATTCAAACCAGTGTCTTATTTTGAAGGAGTAGTGTAGTGGGAAGCGGCGGGGCTGCTCCCGCCACCCGGCCACCGGCTAGCTTTACACCCGAAATAATTACACGGAAACTGTATTCTTTTAAACACTGCCTGGCCCATAGTTTCAGCCTCTTATTGGTTAATTCTCACATCTTTCTTTAACCCATATTTAGTAATCTGGGTAGCACCACGAGGTGTGGCTTACCAGGAGAGATCTTAACCTGCGTCCATCTCAGAGAGGAGCAGCATGGAGACTCACTATGGCGACTACCTGAAGCGTCTCCCCAACTCTACTTCCTTGTTCCCACAATTCTGTTCTGTCTACTCCACCTACCTAATTTTCTGTCTCTTAAAGGGCCAAGGCAGTTTTCTTTATTAATTAACCAATGAAAGAAACATAGACAGATAACTCTCCTCCATCAGAGTAGGATAATTATTTTAAAACACACTTTCATTGTTTACCTGTGGCAAAACGTACATGCTGATATTTTTCCTGCAGTTCCATTTAGGGATTTTATATCATTCTTATGGAAAAGCACAATCTTTCTGAATTGCGTTTCAAAGTTTAATGGAAAAAAAGTAATGTTCACACACATTTCAAGATAGCTTAGTTAGGGAAATCCACTAGAGATACTTACTTTTGTTTCTTTGCATTTTTCTATTTGCTTAGCTACCACTTGATTCAAAGGAATAATAAAATGGCAATTCCCATTTTTGGATTAAGTATTTATTGTTTCTTTTAAGTTCTTAAAGATATGTGAAAGTTACCCTATCCATTTCTTGAATAAGAGAAATCCATCCATATTTGTTTAGTTTTATTTTGTTAAAACACTATGTCTTCTGGGATTCTATGGAATTTCTAGTGAAAAACTCCCGGTTGTTGGCCAGCAGTGTTGATGATGGTATCATCTATAGTGTTATCACTATTATTCTGGCATCACACTTTGTTTTATGACACATGTTAGTATCTAGATTTTATTCTCTTGTAGTCCACATTTTCCTACAAGTGAGTAGATTTAAGCCCTATCTTTAATACTAGGCTTGCATATTCTTTTTCAATAGAGGCTCTTTGGTTCTCCATAGATAAAAGCATTTATTCTTTGTCTAACAGGCATTCTGCATTAATAGTAGTTTACTGTATGTGTTTCATATTTAAACCCTTTGGACAACATATAGTCTTTTCTGATTTTGTTTTATAAAATAAACAGTGTCTACCCTTAAAATGATTTAGTAATTAAAAACTTATAAAGGTAACCTATAAAATAAAATGGTTTTATTCAGAAATCATTAATGGTGCAATATAACAATTTCACTTTAATGTTTCCAGTTACAGCTTTCAACATAATTGAATTTTATGTCTGTTTGAGAAGATTATGTTTTTATAATTTTTGTTCTAATGGTCTTATTGAAAGAAATCTTAGGCCAATACTACAGGAAAAATCACTGTATACAATTAACTTTAATTTATACTTGTTGGCTTTAGAGAAAAAAATTATTGTCATGTGAAAGGAAATGCATGTGTTCTCACTTGATAGGCATCCGTACAAATCATCTAATCAAATGGAGGGGATATTAAATGTACAAATTAAATAATACATGTTTCCAGTGCAGGATATTTTCAAATCTGATCTAAATCTATTTTATATGTTATATATTATCAATACCTTGAAAGATTGGATGGCTATTCTACCCAAAAAGTGTACCAGGAAAAACTTCACACACACCCTGAAATTAAGAAATAAGAAATTGTCTTTCATTCAGATCCATGTGCACCTTCATCAGAATGTACACAACCAAAGGACTCGGGCTAAGTACACTATGAAATTAGAAATTAAGGAGACTGGAGACAAGTGGCCAGAATATCCAAAAGGTATCCAGCGTTTACATTAGGTTTTTTTCTGCTCTTGCATCTCTCTGCCTCTTTATTATGTACTATACAGTTTTATTCTTTTTTTTTCCTTTTGCCTTGGCTTCAAAGTTAAGACATATTTTCAAGTCATAACTGGAAAGAAAGATAAGGTGAGAGAGAGAGAAGGTGAGTGAAAAAAAACAGACTATGTTTTTCTCACAAGAGACAGAAACCAAACCTTTCTTTCTTTCCTTCTTTCTTTCTTCCTTTCTTTCTTTCTTTCCTTCTTTCTCTCTCTCTCTCTCTCTCTCTCTCTCTCTCTCTCTCTCTCTCTCTCTCTCTCTCTCTCTCTCTTTCTCTCTCTTTCTTTCTTTCTTTTTCTTTTTTTGTTGTTGTCCACAGTAAAATACAAGAAGTAAAGAGTTGTGGCCTGCAAGTGGGTCTCTCCAGTATCATAAAAAATGTAAATTCTTTCAATGTAGGTAGGTGTCCATGTTTATGACTCCATCTCTCATATTTATAGACTCCAGATTTTCATCAATGCGAGAAAAGCTCTCCTGTCATGCAGACACAACACATGTGGGATGCTATGGATGATTTTCACAAACAAGTTAAATGTTTTCTATTCCTAGGATATCCCATTAAAAGCAATTGTAAAATCATGAAGAGAATCTCTAGTGGAGACTTAAAACTATCCATCACCACAATCCTTCACTTCAGTGTTTGCAAAGTTGGGGAAGATTGAGCAACTGTTTAGAATGTCAGTGAGAGTCTCCCTGGGGCTTTACTGAGATCCACTGCTGAAGATGGCTGTCCTGTTTTCAATAGAACTCTGTGGTGTAATTTTCTACCCTAGGTCCCCAAGTACCTTTGACTTAATTGCTTTCTTTACTTTTTTTATTTTTAAATTGAGTCATTACATCTGACTGTTGGAATCAGGGATTAAATGTTCCTGTCCAGTTCTAGAGTTTGTTAGGGGAAACTTTATCAAGGTTAATGCTAAACGCAAAACTTCAGCAAAGTCTTTGCTATCTCCATGGTAACTAAGGATAAAAAAAAAAAACTTGAAATTTTTCTTATGGAAAAGTATTATAAAAATTAAACATCTGTATTTACAAAGCAGCATGTATTCTCTAAATTTCTCTTCATATCTTATAAAGAACTAGTTCCATTCTTATAAATGCTATGGTTCTCTTGTACGGGAGGTCCTTCTGTCTCTGTGTTGCTTTTATTGGTTAATGCATAAAGAAACTACCTTGGCTTATAGCAAGGTAAAATTTAGTTAGGCAGGGAAAACTAAACTGAATGCTGGGAGAAAGGAGGTGGAGTCAGAGAAAAGCCATGAAGCTGCTGCCAGAGAAAGACACACTGAAACCTTGCCGGTAGGTCAAGAGATTAATGATAAAATATAAAATAATAGAGATGGGTTAATTCTAGATGTAAGAGGTATCTAGAAATATACTTAAGTAATTGACTAAGCAGTGATTTAATAAATATTATTTTGAGAGTGTGGGCAGCTGGAAATACACAAGCGGCCTCCTACAACAAACTGGCTCTCAATGTGGTTGACTATATCCACATAAAAACCTGAAAAAAGCTTAGAAAAGAATTCTAGACCTAAAAGAACATAGTTAAGCCTGGCTTTTAATAGCCACATTTTTTCCTAGATAAGCTTGAGGCA
Organism: Arvicola amphibius; assembly: GCF_903992535.2. NCBI lineage: Eukaryota > Metazoa > Chordata > Mammalia > Rodentia > Cricetidae > Arvicola > Arvicola amphibius. The sequence goes on from NC_052051.1 coordinate 90,045,638, forward strand.
AGAGCAAGGGCAGACTGCTTTAAGAGAGGTATAAAAAAACTTCATGGTTTCTTTATTTATATAAATGGCAGCTTCCTGGTTCTCCAGCATAAATGGCTCTGACTCTTTTGAGAGGACCAGTAATGGGGTTTGTGAGCAGAGTGTTACGACTTGGTTAATGGCCACATAGACCCACTGTGTGTCTGAAAACGGGACTGGGAACATGGCTTGCACTAAAAAGGCCTCTGCCCCCACCATGTTGGACTGGGCAGAACCAAAAGGCAAAGCAGCCTTACTACTAGTCATTCCACAGCTGAGCATTTTAAGAAGTGCTTCTGGTCAGAAAATAATTACAGAAACACAATAAAGACAGATACAGATTTAAAAAAAAAAAGACTTAAAGACTTTAATGGGCCACAGAGTTGGATAAATGTTCATAGGCTTGGGAGAAAAACGAAAAAGAATATAGACAGTTATAAAAAAATAAATTTTTAAAAAAATTTTAAAAAAATTTTTAAAAAAGGTAAAGTTTTTCAAGACACAGAGTACAGACAGTCATAAATTAAACGAGTAAAGATAATGAAATAAATATTAAAAAATAATAGAATAAAAGCAAATAAGTCTCATAAAAATGGAATACACACAGAGAGTCTGGATTATGTATATTATTGTGTTTTCTTTAATTCTTTTGTCTAATAAGGAGGTAAGTACAGAGAGACATTTCATTGTATAAACTGCTAAGTTAAACCAACATAAAGGTATCTTTTCTTTAGAATTTCGGTCTAAGGATATGTTGCTTTGGAATAGAGGTTTTTATGTTTCTACAGAAAATAAGAACCTGTGGATTAATTCTAGACTAATGTGGTTTGATGAAATCCCAAAATGTTGCTGTAAAGACCCCCCAAAATTACTTTGCCCAACAAAAAGCAGGAAGCAGTTTGGAGAGAACTGCACCCAAATTCCCTAAATGATTGTTTATAAACGATTGTTTACATTTATAGGGGAAAATGATATAGAGATGAACACTTTACATTGGTATGGATCTTGGTTTATTGATACAAATTTAAAGTCAATTTTGTTTTATATATATAATATCAAGATATATATATCCTGCATAATATTTTATTAGCAGACTCTTTCAGGAAACAGGAACCCTGAAGGACCATGTCACCTTTAGTCAAGTTCAACAGTCATTTGTCTCTGTGTCCTGAAAGTCCAGTTTATACAGCATAGCAACAAGCAGTCCAGGCAAGAGTAGTTTCTTGCCCAAATGGCTAAGAAACTCTGAGAAGCCTCTTTGATTCCCATCTTCCTCTTGAAGTAGTTTTTAAATCTATAATTTTAAACCTATAGTTTTTTATGGAAATCTACGTGTTGGAGCCCACAAGACTATACAGTAAATACACACCTGACAGACCACTGGGCATATTCACAGAAGTGTATACATCCACATCCATGTGGAACAACCTGTTTTGCAGAGCTGCAGGAACACTTGTCTTTTGGAAAAGTTGCTACCAAATCTGTGGAAACCTTGTGAAGTCATGATTCTTCCCTTCAAAATGGGATTCATTCCCAGAACACCTCAGCAGTGTAACGCCTGCTTGGGCAATGGAGTGACCTTGCTCCATTCCCCTATACCATGGAGGAAATATGTTCACTCTTTCCTAGCAGTCAAATTTATAGAGTCAGTTCCACAACATTATCTGTAATAAACCACATAGAAATTTCTATAGAAGACAGGCACTGAGCAGGAAGACAGCATGCCCCATCTTAGCTAACAAACAAACCTGCGTGTCCCCAAAGCTGGTTATCACAAAAGAGATTAGTTGAGGAGAATGGGGGAATGCAAGATTCAGGGAAGTTTAGTAACTTTATTTAATGGTTTGGAATGTCAGGTTATTTCCCCATGAATGCTGGCTCTTTCCTGGGTTGGGCCACTTGTTCTGGAGTACCGCTTTGCTTTGTCAGATTCTACCTCCCCTCTTTGTGATTTTGTTATGCATATTATCATTGCCCTTGCCTATGGAATTTTCCACCTATGTCTGTAAAACCTAGAAACGTGGAGATCAGCCCTACTCCTCTGCTCCTTGCTACTTCTTCTATACTTCTTCCCCTTACTCTTCTTGTTTCTTCTCTTTATTCTTTTCCTTCCTTATTCTTCCTCTCTTCTGTGTCCCACTTCACTTCACTTTTCTCCCTTAAATGAAAAACTAACAAACAGGCAGAGGTTTGAGTAAATTTTTTATCCTCAGATCCTTGCCTGCCATAGACTTTCAATTCTGAGGCCTGAGGGAGTACTGGGGCTGGTTCTCAAGTCCCCACTCCCATAGCTACATAATTTAGCAATTTCTATTACTTAAGTTCTTTAATGGTTAAACAAATCCTATAAGTTGATGTTTCGGTGAAATTTTGAATGATAGGTAATAAAGCATTTTACTTAATCTAGGTTATAGTAGGTATCTCTGATGCACTCAATTTTATAAGCTCTGGTTCTGTGCTTTCAGCTGTCTCTGACCCATCAATTATGAGGAAGCCATCTGGAGAGAGTGAAGAGAGTCTGTGAAACTTTCTGTAAGTGTGAGTGTACAGCATGGGAGCTCACATCCACACCAGGCTTTGTGCTTAGTTTGATCCTTGTTCAGACCATGAGCTCAGCCTTCTATGTAAGTAAAGACACTGAAGCACTGTAGGACCCAGCCTGGCACTCACAGCACAGAACTCAAAAGAATACAGGTTTCAACAACACCCAGGAGAAAGCTCATTGGCCCAGGACCCAGTGAGCAAACCAACCCTTTACATCATTGGATGGATTGTCTAAAGTGGTGCTTCTGTCATGCAACAAGAAATTCTACAGGATCATATCACAAGCAGTTCTATGCCACCTGATTCTCAGTAGCAATGAATTTCCAATTCCTCTTTTCTTCCTCTTTCTGAAACAGTTTTCTTTAATACAGAATCAACATGTCTTCCCTTCAGTGTCTACAGTCTCAGAAACTCAGAACAAGACAATCCCTGATGCTTTTAGAGTATCAGTACCAAATTTCTGATGAATTTGTAATTTGTCTGTAATTATGAGTGCTTCCTTGTCTACAGTATTCAAATATCCACAATAGTCAACATTCATTTTCTTACTTCAATATTCACATACAGTCACATGCTTCAGTCAAATAATAAATGATGAATATATTCAAAAGGTTACTTACATAAAGTTTACAGGATAACTCATTAGTTTTTATCCACCTTGGGACTTATCCTCATTCCTGATATTCACAACCATGAAAAGGAGCTTGTGTGTGATGTGTAGTTTTCCTTACTCATTGTCTTTTTAAGGTGGAATGAATATTATATCTAAAATAGTAGAAGGTGTTAAGTTTTTTCTGGACCATCAAACTTACCCACCAATGCAATAATCCAAATTAGACCAAATCAGACTGGATTAGAAGAAACCCAGGTTTAAAGGATGCCAGCATTCCCAGGTGGCCTCCTTGGTGGCACCCCTCCACCCAGAAAAACATGGAGGAGGAAAGGGGAGACCACATGTTCATCTTCTGGGGAGCAGTTTAAATTGTCTGTGTGAGTGGTCTTGACCTTTTCTGGGGAGGGCTCATCATTTGGTGGGCTTTCTTAGAGGTGGAGTTTGGATTGAAGCAACTCCCAAGGGAGTTGGCTTGAAATGGAGTTTTCCACTCAACATTCTCAAATGGATGCCAGAGAGCTCAGGTGAAGCACCCAACTAAACATTCCAGACTCTTTTTGGATAAACATGTAAGGGGCTGAGGGGTTGATTTTGGCCAAACATTCTAGACCCATTGCATATGTTCTTGATTCTTATGTTTAGGATTATAAGCACATAGTATACAATTGAAATTTTAAATTAATTTACTTAGTATGCAAATTTGCTATTTTTACATATTAGAATTTAGTTGAATATTTAATTTCTTTCATTTTATACATAATTACTAAAATATTGTTCTTTATATTATAAACTAGCTAATACAATTTTTCAAACTATAACAATAATCAAACACTTTTTATAATTTTTGAGTTATTCATCCAAATGAATTATCTTACTAAATATTAATTCAAATACATAACTGTGAAAAATTCAGTATGAGGAAATTCCCAAAGTTAGTGTTTATGGTCATTAGCACAGACAGAGCCACTGAAAGGGAAAAAAAGAGTCCCCAAAGTGCTGAGAGGTCAATAAACCAATAATGAAGCAGTGATAAGTAGATCAGCGTGACGAAAGACACTGTTTACTTGGTGGGATCAATGGAAGGCAGAAGTACAGTGTTTGTTGTGCACCCATTCATTGAACATTTCATATGATGATAGTGATGCTTCTTCTCACAGAAAATTAAGAGACACATAAACAAAAATACTTCAATAGAGCAAAATTTTAAATAGAATACATCAATTTCGTGATAAAGAGCCTATAGAAAGGAAATGCTGGGTGAGTGTAAATGGCAAAGGTTTGAGACAGAGACAATGAAGAAAATCTGAGTACAAACACATCTAACATCTTCCAATGAGATAAAAAAGACACAGAAGGACTTCAGGAAATGGTAGGTTTCTATACTGCTTTTTCTTGAGCCCTGAATGAGGGTATAAAAGGTTTAAACTTCTCTAACCTACCACCACCGGCAAAACAAATTCAACATTTGATACTGAGGGAGCAAAATCATCTTTGCATTTTCCCACAAAAAAAGAAAAAAAAAAACAAACCTGCATGTCTTATTTCTCTGAGGCTATGATTATGAAAGTTGAATTTGCTTTTTTTCATTTTCTCTTAATGAAGATAGATTTTTTTTATCTTACAATATATTTTGATTACAGTTCCCTTCCCCCAACTCCTCCCAGATTTTTCTACCTCCCCCTCACTCAAATCCATACTCTTTTACTCTGTAGTTTGTAAACAAACAGTAATCTAAAACAATAAAAGTAAAATATAAAAAATAAAATAAGATGGTTTTTTTTAATCCCATTGACAATTCCTACAATAGGAACCAGACATGAAAAGTCACTGAATACATGTCTCATACTGGCTCACTTAGAAAAAAATTATTTTATTTTTTATTTGTTGTTAGGAAAGAACTTTCACAACCTGAAATTTTTCATTTTGTTTTCTTTTTGAAATTTCTTTGTCATTACACTGTAGTGTGATTTAATATGTGCATTGTACTGCTATCCATAAAATGAAGTATTGTTTCAAAAATAAAACTACTAAAAAATCTATCTCATATTTTGATGTTTTTAAACAGGGTGTCTGAAGGTTTTCTACAGCAAGTTGATTTGGGGATCTCATTTACAAGTCAAAACAAAACATTTTAGTGTGTTTTTTTAGAAAGTATCATAATTAGATTTAGTTATTATTGTCCTTAGAAATAAATTACACTTTTCAGCCAATGTACATTTTAGTTACTATTTTGCTAAATATTTGTTGAGAAATGATCTGGAGCATTTACAAGCTATATGAGTCATTAGCAATTATGACCAAAGGTATTAACAGAAAGTTATTTAAGTTATTTCCAAAGCCTATTCCATAGTAAACCAGGCATTAATCATCTGTTATATCTTCTATAAACATGGAAGCAATTCAGTGAAAATTGCCAGTTTTATGGAACACATTATCACTTGTAATTACAGTAGTAGAGTGTAAATATAGATTTAAGCTTGTTGAATAAAAACTTACAAATTATTACAATATCTCCTCTCAACTATAAAACAAAACAAGTTAAGAAATAAGTTAAAGGGATTTGCTGCAATAATCTTGGGATAGGAAAGAAAAAGCCAATAGTTAAATAGGAAATGGTAGCACCCATTTTAAACAGTAAAATGAAACACATACAGATATTCTAAGCATCAAGAAGAGTGTTTAGGGAGAGCTCCTGCTCTGAGGATTTTGCAGTCTGATTCCCAGTGAAGTGTCGTAGGATAGCTATAGCAAAGTTATTACATATATTTTCAAGTTTTGGGATTGGGTGCTGTAGAAAGACAGGATTGCTAAAAGGTCTCATTGCCTAAGTTGGAATTTCTGGGTCTTAATTAAGGTTTCTATTGCTGCCATGAAACACCATGACCATAACGCAAGTTACAGAGGAAAAGGTTTATTCATCTTACACTTCCAAATTGCTGCTCACCACTGAAGGAAGTTAGGGCTGGATCTTAAACAGGCAGAGGCAGTGGCTGCTAGAGAGGTCTTGGAGGGATGTTGCTTACTGACTAGCTTCTCCTGACTTTCTCAACCCACCTTCTTATAGAAACCAGAACTACTAGCCCAGGGATGCTACCACCACCATGGTCCCTTCCCAATTGATCATTCATTTAAAAAATGCCATACAGCTGAATCTCATGAAGCCATTTCCTCAATTGAGGCTCCTTCCTCTCTAGTATCTCTAGCTTGCATCAAGTTGACACACAAAACCAGTTGGAACTCCCAGGATCTACATTTTGAAAAGAGAGAACCAACTCTAGAAAGTTGTTTTCTGATGTCCACAGTGTGCTATGTCACATGACCATAGCCTCTAACTACAACCCCAACAGAATGAAAAAGCAAATAAATGACTGGTATGCAAAATGATGCGCATGTATGGAAATTAAAAGTTGTTAATTATTGCTGCAAGGGGACCTGACAGTCTGCCAGAGGATCCATCATTCTTTGGGGTGAGTGAGGAGTGAGTGCCCGAACCGCGGCAGCTGCCCGGAGAGGGACCACAGACACTCCACAACTCCCCCTGCCACCAGCACACTTCCTGCTCTTCCTGCAGGGGTTATTCTCCCCGGATACTGCCTCTCTCTTCCTGTCCCTTCGCAGCTTGCACCCAGAATCCTCCCCCCCTCCCCCTGCCTCATCCTCCCGTCTTTGGGGCCACAAAATCCCACAGCTCAGCCTGTTTGGGCTCTGGGGACCTGGAATTGAGTGCACCCAGGCCGGTGGGAGGTCCCCTCCTTCATTTGACTGCCCGGGGCAAGGTAGGCCTTTGTCTGAGAGCTGCTTGGCCTGCAAGGGGACCTGACAGTCTGCCAGAGGATCCATCATTCTTTGGGACACTGCAGTCCTGATGACGACTTCTGGAGATGCACTTTCATACCTCGCTGACCTCTCAACACAGTAGCACCAGTGATATTTTCTTAGTTGTTCTCAGGTGTCCTGCTCCAGTTCTAAGGCCATCCACCCAAAGGGGTCAGACTCTGGCCTCCAGGCAGGTCTGAGGATACCTGCTGAGGGGTGCGGGCTCCTTCAGATTGTGCTGCCAGGTTTGCTGTGTGGTATTCCATCCCGCCCTGCCCCCACCTTGGCCCTTTTGTCTGGGCTGCGACCCTGGGCTGCCTGGAATCCCTGATCCTGTGCACTGACATTCCATCTGAACTGGTGAGTGAATGCGGACCCTGGGGCAACCTGCCCTGGAAGAGAGCACAGACCCCCTACCCCCACTTCCCTCTGCAGGCTTGTGTCTGTTTCTCCCATCCCTGTGTCTCCCAAGCTTTCCCAAGTGTTCTCAGGTGTCCTGCTCCAGTTCTAAGGCCATCCACCCAAAGGGATCAGACTCTGGCCTCCAGGCAGGTCTGAGGATTCCTGCAGAGGGGTGCGGGCTCCTTCAGATTGTGATGCAAGGTTCGCTGTGTGGTATTCCACCAGTTCAGTTCCACCTGAACTGGTGTCACTGAACTGGTGTCCTGCTCCTGTTCTAAGGCCATCCACCCAGAGGAATCAGATTCTGGCCTCCAGGCAGGTCTGGGAATTCCTGCTAGGGAGTGCGGGCTTCTTCAGATTGTGACGCAAGGAATAGGTCCTCCTCTGACACAGGGGAGATCCAACCAGTTTCAGTCACAGCAAAGATTGGTCTAGGACACCAAACGCCTCCGGTCTCCTTTTGAAGGAAGAGATGGGCAGGCGCCAATGCAGGAGCTCCTCCAACAACATGAAAGGCAACATGACATCACCACAATCCAGACATCCCGAAACAACAAGAATTGAACACCCTACCCCAGAAGATATAGAAGAATCCGACCTTAAACAGTACTTTATGAAAATAATAGAGGACCTTAAACAGGAGGTAAAAAACTGCCATAAAGAAATGGAGTTGACAAACAAAAAGGTAGACGAAATAAATAAATCTCTCAAAGATACCCAAGAAAAACAAGAAAAACAAGAAAAAGCAATCAAACAGGTAAGGGAAACAGTACAAGACCTGAAAAATGAAATGGAGGTATTGAAGAAAACACAATCTGAGGGACGACTGGAAATGGAAACTCTGAGTAAATGAACAGAAACTTCAGAGACAAGTATTTCCAACCGAATACAAGAGATGGAAGAAAGAATCTCGGACTCTGAAGATACTATAGAGGAAATAAACTCACAGATTAAAGAACTAATCAAATCTAACAAATTCTTAACACAAAACATTCAGGAAATCTGGGACACCATGAAAAGACCAAACCTAAGAATAATTGGGGTAGAAGAAGGAGAAGAATTACAACTCAAAGGCCCAGAAAACATATTCAACAAAATTATACAAGAAAACTTCCCCAACCTAAAGAAGGATGTTCCTATGAAGGTACAAGAAGCCTACAGAACACCAAATAGACTGGATCAAAAGAAAGCATCCCCACACCATATAATAATCAAAACACAAAACATACAGAATAAAGAACAGATATTAAGAGCTGCAAACGAAAAAGGTCAAATAACATATAAAGGGAAACCTATCAGAATTACACCTGATTTCTCAATGGAAACCATGAAAGCCAGAAGAGCTTGGATAGATGTGCTACAGACACTAAGGGAACATGGATGCAAGCCTAGACTACTATACCCAGCAAAGCTTGCATTCACCATTGATGGAGAAAACAAGATATTCCAGGACAAAAACAGATTTAAACAATACGCAGCCACAAATCCAGCCTTGCAGAAAGTAATAGAAGGAAAATCACAAACCAAGGAGTCCAACAACGCCCACAATAACTCAGGCATCTAGCGACCCTTCACCAGCACAACTAGAAGAAGGGAAACACACAAACTCTATTACTAAAAATGACTGAAGTTAACAACCACTGGTCATTAATATCACTTAATATCAATGGACTCAATTCACCTATAAAAATGCACAGGCTAAGAGACTGGATACGAAAACAGAATCCAACATTTTGCTGTTTACCAGAAACACACCTCAACCACAAAGACAGACACCTACTCAGAGTAAAGGGTTGGGAAAAGGTTTATCAAGCAAATGGCCCTAAGAAACAAGCGGGTGTGGCCATACTAATTTCCAACAAAGTTGACTTCAAACTAAAATCAATCAGAAGAGATGGAAAGGGACACTTTATACTCATAACAGGAAAAATCCATCAGAATGAAGTCTCAATCCTGAATATCTATGCCCCTAATATAAAAGCTCCCACTTATGTAAAAGAAACACTTCTAGAACTCAAGGCAGCCATCAAACCACACACACTAATAGTTGGAGACTTCAACACTCCTCTTTCACCAATGGACAGGTCAATCAGACAGAAACCTAACAGAGAATTGAAAGACTTAATGGAGGTAATGAACCAAATGGACTTAACAGACATCTATAGAACATTCCACCCAAATAGGAAAGAATATACCTTCTTCTCTGTGGCTCATGGAACCTTTTCGAAAATTGACCATATACTTGGTAACAAAGCAAACTTCCACAGTTACAAAAAAATATTAGTAACCACCTGTGTCTTATCGGATCACCATGGATTAAAATTAGAATTCAACAACAATGCTACCCCAGAAAGCCCACAAACTCATGGAAACTGAACAGTCAACTACTGACCCACACCTGGGTCAAGGAAGAAATAAAGAAAGAAATTAAAGTCTTTCTTGAATTTAATGAAAACAAAGACACAACATACTCAAACCTATGGGACACAATGAAAGCAGTGCTAAGAGGAAAGTTCATAGCACTAAGTGCCCACTTAAAGAAAACGGAGAAAGCACTCATTGGTGACTTAACAGCACACCTGAAAGCTCTGGAAAAAAAAGAAGCAGACTCACCTAGGAGAAGTAGAAGACTGGAAATAATCAAATGAGGGCAGAAATCAACAAAATAGAAACACAGAAAACAATCCAAAGAATCAATGAAACAAGAAGCTGGTTCTTGGAGAAAATCAACAAGATTGACAAACCCTTAGCCAAACTAATCAAACGGCAGAGGGAGAACACACAAATTATTAAGATCAGAAATGAAAAGGGGGACATAACCACAGACACAGAGGAAATTCAGAGAATCATTAGATCTTACTACAAAAGCCTGTATGCCACAAAATTGGAAAATGTAAAAGAAATGGACACTCTTTTAGGTAAGTACCATATACCAAAGTTAAACCAGGACCAGGTAAATGCTCTAAATCGTCCTGTCAGTCGCGAAGAATTAGAATCTGTTATCAGAAACCTCCCTACCAAAAAGAGCCCAGGACCAGATGGTTTCAATGCGGAATTCTACCAGAACTTCCAAGAAGACCTAATACCTATACTCCTTAAGGTATTTCATAATATAGAAACACAAGAGTCACTGCCAAATTCCTTCTATGAAGCTACAGTTACCCTGATACCTAAACCACACAAAGACTCAACCAAGAAAGAGAATTACAGGTCAATCTCACTCATGAACATTGACGCAAAAATTCTCAATAAAATACTGGCAAACAGAATCCAAGAACACATTAGAAAAATTATCCATTACGATCAAGTAGGCTTCATCCCAGAGATGCAGGGCTGGTTCAACATACGAAAATCTATCAATGCAATACATCATATGAATAAACTGAAGGAAAAAAAACCATATGGTCATCTCATTAGATGCTGAAAAAGCATTTGACAAAATTCAGCACCCTTTTATGATAAAAGTTTTGGAGAGATTAGGGATACAAGGGTCATTCCTAAATATAATAAAAGCTATTTACAGCAAGCCGACAGCTAACATCAAATTAAATGGAGAGAAACTCAAGGCTATCCCACTAAATTCAGGAACACGACAAGGCTGTCCACTCTCTCCTTATCTCTTCAATATAGTGCTTGAAGTTCTAGCAATAGCAATAAGACAACATAAGGGAATCAAGGGGATTCAATTTGGAAAGGAAGAAGTTAAACTTTCATTATTTGCAGATGATATGGTAGTATACATAAGCGACCCCAAAAACTCCACCAAAGAACTCCTACAGCTGATAAACTCCTTCAGTAACGTGGCAGGTTACAAGATCAACTCCAAAAAATCAGTCGCCTTCCTATACACAAAGGATAAGGAAGCAGAGAGGGAAATCAGAGAAGTATCACCTTTCACAATAGCCACAAATAGCATAAGATATCTGGGAGTATCTCTAACCAAGGAAGTGAAGGATTTATTTGACAAGAACTTTAAGTCTTTGAAGAAAGAAATTGAAGAGGATACCAGAAAATGGAAGGATCTCCCCTGCTCGTGGATTGGGAGGATCAACATAGTAAAAATGGCAATTCTACCAAAAGCAATCTATAGATTCAATGCAATCCCAATCAAGGTCCCATTAAAATTCTTCACAGAGATTGAGAGGACAATAATCAACTTTATATGGAAAAACAAGAAACCCAGGATAGCCAAAAAAATCTTATACAATAAAGGAACTTCTGGAGGCATTACCATCCCTGACTTCAAACTCTATTACAAAGCTACAGTATTGAAAACAGCTTGGTATTGGCATAAAAACAGAGAAGTTGACCAATGGAATCGTATAGAAGACCCGGATCTTAAACCACAAACCTACGAACACCTGATTTTTGATAAAGGAGCTAAAAGCACACAATGGAAGAAAGAAAGCATCTTCAACAAATGGTGCTGGCATAACTGGATGTCAACCTGTAGAAGAATGAAAGTAGATCCGTGTCTATCACCATGCACAAAACTCAAGTCCAAATTTATTAAAGACCTCAATATTAATCTGAACACATTGAGCTTGATAGAGGAGAAAGTGGGAAGTACTCTACAACAAATGGGCACAGGGAACTGTTTCCTGCGCATAACCCCAGCTGCACAGACTTTAAGGGCAACATTGAATAAATGGGACCTCCTGAAGTTGAGCAGCTTCTGTAAAGCAAAGGACACTGTCACAAAGACACAAAGGCAGCCTACTGACTGGGAAAAGATCTTCACCAACCCTGCAACTGACAAAGGTCTGATCTCTAAAATATATAAGGAACTCAAGAGACTAGACGGTAAAATGCCAATTAACCCAATTAAAAAATGGGGCGCTGAACTGAACAGAGAATTCTCAACAGAAGAAGTTCGAATGGCCAAAAGACACTTAAGGTCATGCTCAACCTCCCTAGCTATCAGGGAAATGCAAATCAAAACAACTTTGAGATATCATCTTACACCTGTCAGATTGGCTAAAATCCAAAACACCAATAATAACCTTTGCTGGAGAGGTTGTGGGGTAAGGGGTACACTCATCCATTGCTGGTGGGAATGCACACTTGTGCAACCACTTTGGAAAGCAGTGTGGCAGTTTCTCAGGAAATTCGGGATCAACCTACCCCAGGACCCAGCAATTCCACTATTGGGAATCTACCCAAGAGATGCCCAATCATACTACAAAAGCATTTGCTCATCTATGTTCATAGCAGCATTATTTGTCATAGCCAGATCCTGGAAACAACCTAGATGCCCTTCAGTGGAAGAATGGATGAAGAAACTGTGGAATATATACATGCTAGAATACTACTCAGCGGTAAAATACAATGACATCTTGAATTTTGCAGGCAAATGGATGGAAATAGAAAACACTATTCTGAGTGAGGTAACCCAGACCCAAAAAGATGAACATGGGATGTACTCACTCATAATCGGTTTCTAGCCATAATTAAAGGACATCGAGCCTATAAATTTGGGATCCTTGAGAAGATAATAAGAAGTTGAATTCCCAAAAGAAGATATAGTAATCCTCCTGGATATTGGAAGTAGACACGATCGCCTGGCAAAATTGGGAGCTTGAGGGTTGGGCGAGACTGGGCCAAGGGAAGATGGGGAGAGAAATATGTGAAGGGGAGAATGGGGGGAGCTCGGAGGAATGGGATGCTTGGGATATAGGAAGGGTGGATATGGGAGCAGGGAAGCACATATCTTAATTTAAGGAGCTACCTGAGGGTTGTCAAGAGACTTGACCCAGGTTTCCAGGGAGACGCCCCCAGTTAGTTCCTTGGGCAGCTGAGGAGAGGGAGCCTGAAAAGGCCAGTTCCTATAGCCATACTGATGAATTTCTTGCATATCACCATAGAACCTCCACCTGACGATAGATGAAGAAAATGACAGAGCCCCACATTGGAGCACCGGACTGAGCTCCCAGGGTCCTGATGAGGAGCAGAAGGAGAGAGAACATGAGGGAGAAATTCAGGAACGTGAGGGGTGCGTTCACTCATGGAGACAGTGGGACAGAACTAAAGGGAGATCACCATCTCCAGTTGGAATGGGACTGATGGATCATGTGACCAAACCCGTCTCTCTGAATGTGGCCAACAGGGGGGCTGACTGAGAAGCAAAGGACATTGGCGCTGGGCTCTGATTCTTCTGCATGGACGGGCTCTGTGGGAGCCTTCTCAGCTTGGTCGATCACCTTCCTGGACCTGGGGGGAGTTGGGAGGACCTTGGACTTAGCATAGAGTGGGGAACCCTGATGGCTCCTTGGCCTTGAGAGGGAGGGAGGGGAGGTATGGGTGGAGGGAAGGGGAGGGAAGGGGGAGAAGGAGAAGTGGGAAGGGGGAGGAGGAGCGGAGGGAGGGGGAGGAGGAGGGAAGGAGATGGAAATTTTTAAATATAAAAAAAAATAAACCATGAGAAAGAAAATAAATAAATAAATAAATAAATAAATAAATAAGTTGTTAATTATTTAAAACATATTCATAAAGTTCGTATACCAATTTGAAGTCAATTTTAAAATTTTTGAATCATCTTTCAAAGTGCATTGTATACAAGAAATAATCTACTGGTGTCGAAGAAAAATTACTAATAAAAAATCAAGGAATTTTGTTAGTTATAATTGATGAACAAATGTTATGACTGGGTTGTACTGGGTAAAATAAGATGTAAAGCCTGCATGCATTGATTTAGTAAAATAAAAGTTAAGTTGAAAGTTGAGCTATGAGTCAGCACAGCCCAGTTAATCTGAAGTGTTTCAATCAGGGCGGTGGTACACTAGCACAATGGTATAAGGTGGAGGCCTAAAATCTGCTCATAACTCTGAGCTGCTGATTGATTGCTATACTTGGACAACTGTGCCAAATATTTTTCATATAAGCCATTGTATCTTTTAATTTCAGATATCATTGTAAAAAATGAGAAAATTCATCTTTTTTTTGTTCTTCTATACCTGGCTGAAATACATATATTTTATTATTTAACTGTTAAAGGGGGAGAAGTTAGAGTAGAAGAAAAAAACTTTTTACAAGAATTTTAAGGGTAGTCTTCCTATTAAATCGCTACTTCATGCAAACAGCTCTAAATTGAATTTTTTTAATCAGTTTGCCTGTAGGCTACAGGATTTTAAAGGCTCCCTCACTCAGAAGTCTATGGAGTCCCTTAAGTAAAGGAAACCAAAGTTTCAGACCACATCATTACAGTTATATATGAGCAAACATTAGGCATGTTCCTTGTCTGCAGCATAACAAAGCTTGGGCAGATGCACAGCATAGTCAATATTTTGAAATGTGTCAACATACTTCATAAGTGTAGAGGGATTTAGACCTTCAGTATGCAAATTCTGTAATGCCTGATCATAGATACCAGCTCATCCAGAGCTAAGGTGAACACCCCAGCTCATAAGGGAAATTGTTTCACTACTTCAATGATACACTTAGCTAGAAGTGCTTGGTTTTCTTAACATTTAAAAATGGTCCATTGAGTGTCTACTATCTTAAAGAGCCCTGAAGGAAAATAGAATACGGTAGTTAATTGTAAAGTCTCTGCTACTCTTCATGGAGTTTGATGTCTGGGGAGGCAATGCATGTGTTTAACTTTATGAGTTGGGGGAGGTCTCTGTGAGCTAAAGCACCTGGAGTAAAAGCCAAAAGAACAGAGATCTTGACACTGATTGAAATGTCAGCTGGACAAAGATTTCTCTACCTCCATTTAGTAGAGCAGAACCTGGTGGATTATGGAAATTTGCTGGTCTGACGGCCTTCCCCAAATCATGAGATGCATGTTCAGTGAAAGACCTCACCTCACAACAATAAGGCAGAGGGAAATAGACACAGACAGACATCAATATCTTCCTAGGGCTTATGCATGTGTGTTCATGGCTACAACAACCAAGTGTGTGCACATGTATGTGCTTATGCTTCACACACAGACACACACACACACACACACACACATACACACACACTGCAAGTGAGAAGTATAAACTGTGAAACTGTCCGATGGCCCGAGCATGTCTGAAGCAGGTCATCAACTTCTATTACTCTACTCAGAAACTACACCTCCCACGGTGTAACATCCACCATAAATACATGCCATGGAGACATACTACCCAGCTTATGTTATGGTAAGTGGGGAAATGTAATGAAAAAGAAAATGGACAAAGACAAGCTGAGCAGAGTAAATTTTACTTTATAATACTAAATATTGAGATGTAGAATTATTTAGAGTTGTCTTAACCTTCTAGTAGTCATTTATTAAATATCTCTGTGGATACTTTGGAACATATTAACTTAACCCGACTGTTAGATGTAATACTAGACAGCATATGAAACCTGTAGCAGAGATTAGCCTACTTCATTCTAATCTACTTACTTGACGTGTACTTGATGAATTTAGGGAGGACATTAATTTGCTAATATCTTTGATGAATTAACTGTAATAGTACATGTTACAATCTCTACAATGGAATGCACAATCTTAATCCTCATTCCTAGACTAATAAATAAGGTCAAACATTTTTAAATGCTTCTTTTATTTTTAATATTATAATATAATTATATCATTGTTTCTTTCCCTTTCCTATTTCCATACTGTAACATGTACCCATTATTGCTGGTTTTCAAATTCATGACCTCTTTTTCATTGTTGCTACACACACACACACACACACACACACACACACACATATTCCTTAATACCCAATTCAACATTCTCATTTTGCATGTTACTTGTATGTGTGTTTTCTGGGCGATTTAATAGGGGTACTCTTCCCTGGGAAAGAAGACTATTTTTCTCACTCTCAGCCTTCCTTAATTGCCTGTAGCTTTGCATACAGCCAAGATGTCTTGTGCTTTTCCCATTCACATTAGTTTGTTTGTTGTAGCTGTCCTTGTGTGGTCTCTGTTTGGGCCATCATGTTGTTGAGACTTTTGTTTTTTTAAATTTATTTTTATTGAGCTCTACATTTTTCTCTTCTCCCCTCTCTACCTCTTCCCTCCTCTTCAACACTCCCCCAAGGTCCACATGCTTCCAATTTACTCAGGAGATCTTGTACTTTTCTACTTCCCATGTAGATTAGATCTATGTATGTCTCTCTTAGTGTCCTCATTGTTGTCTGTGTTCTCTGGGATTGTGATTTGTAGGCTGATTTTCTTTTCTTTATGTTTAAAAAACACTTATGAGTGAGTACATGTGATAACTGTCTTTCTGTGTCTGGGTTACCTCACTCAAAATTATGTTTTCTAAGTCCATTCATTTTCCTTCAACATTCAAGATGTCATTATTTTTTTCTGCTGTGTAGTACTCCATTGTGTAAATGTACCACATTTTTCCTATTCATTCTTCAGTCAAGGGGCATTTAGGTCATTTCCAGGTTCTAGCTATGACAAACAAAGCTGGTATAAACATTGTTGAGCACATGTCCTTGTGGCACAACTGAGCATCCTTTGTATATATACCCAAAAGTGGTATTACTGGGTCTTGAGGAAGGTTGTTTTCTAATTTTCTGAGAAATTGCCATGCTGACATCCAAAGGAGCTGTACCAGCTTGCACTCCCACCAGCAATGCAGAAGTGTTCTCTTTTCCCCACAACCTCTCCAGCATAAGTTGTCATCAGTGTTTTTTATCTTGGCCTTCAAAGTTCCAGCAAAATTCGTCACAGACTTCAAAAGATTGGTACTCAACTTCATATGGAAAAGCAAAAATCACAGAATAGCCATAACAACCCTGTACAATAAAAGTACAATCCCCGACTTCAAACTCTACTACAGAGCTACAGTACTGAAAACAGACAGGTATTGGCATAAGAACAGAGAGGAGGACCAATGGAACCAAATCAAAGACCTGGATATCAATCCACACATTTTCAAACACCTAATTTTTGATAAAGAAGCAAAAAATACCAAATGGAAAAAAGAAAGCATATTTAACAAATGGTATGGCATAACTAGATATCAACATGTAGAAGAATGAAAATAGACCCATATCTATCATCATGTACAAAACACAAGCCCAAATGGCTCAAAGACTTTGTGGTTTATAACGGGAAGCTTCTCTCCCACTCACTAGTTCCCAAACAACCACTCTGAGGCTTAATATTAATTACAAACTGTTTGAACTATTAGCTCAGGCTTATTATTAACAAGATTTTACATTTTAACTCATTTCTATTGATCTAGTTATTGCCACATGGCCGTGATGTTACCTCACATTTTGCTTTTCCAGAGGCTATTCTCATCTCTCCGATCCTTCCTTCTTTTTCCCTGTGTTTTTGTTTGGATTTCCCACCTGACTCTATTCTGCTTGGCTGTTGGCCAAATCAGCATCTTTATTAAACAATGGTAAAAAGACATATTCCCAACATACAGAAAGATATTCCATATTTCTGGTGAACCTGAAAGACCTGGATAAATTCAGGTTTCCCCAAAGAAAGCCCTGGATAAATCCAGGTCCCACCCCCCCCACACACACACACAGCAGGAAGAAAATAGCCAAAAATCTAAGCAGGAAGAGAAGAATCAGAAATCTAGGATTAGCAGGTTCAGTGACTGTGTTTCAGGAACTAGCTGAAGATAAAGTTAGATTGTAATCTTGAGAATTATCTTGAGAAACAGGGAATTTCCCTCTTGTGATTATCATTGGTATTTTGGAATACTGTGTTTCAGGAACTAGCTGATTATGACCCCTAGAGTGATCTTGAGAGGCAGGGAGTTGCCCCCTTGTGATCATCACTGGTATTTTTGGAATTTTCCACACCCTTTCTGCCCCTTTTGGATCACTGGGCTGTGGTTTCTTCCCTTAAAAACTCCTTCTCCCTGTCACTCAGGGTCTAACTCTTCCCCTACGTGAGTTATGAGTCTCAGCCCCAGTACACTCGTGTGATTAAACCTCGTGTGATTGCAGCAAGGATGGTCTCTCGTGAGTTACTGGGGCGGGGGTTCATATTATCCCGAGACTTGAGAGTCTCCCCTTACCGGGGGTCTTTCAAACCCTCTGATATTACTAGGAGACACAGTCTCACAGCCAACTTCCTGATGGCTCTTATAACCTTCTGATTCCTTTTCTGCAATGTTCTAAAGAAGTTATTTTGCAGATATATCCATTGGCACTCAGCTCCACAACTCTGAATTTTGATATGTTGTGGTTTAAGTAATGATCTCCATCTGTTGCAAAGAGCAGTTTCATAGGTAAAGAGTGAGGACCATATATTTAGAGTGTAGTTAGGGGTCATACGACTGTTGCAGGTTCCCCTCTAAGATCCATGAATTCACTAGCCTTGAATGTTGGCCAATTTCCCCATGTAGAACCCAAACTGGTTCTGATCTGGATTCTTCACAGCTACTGGATAACTTCCATGGTACCTGAAATTACTGTGAACACTATTGGAGGAGAAAAACAATCACCAGTCTTACCCGGCATTAAATGCTGCAATTTACAATAAATAATAATTGTCTTAGCAAGACTTCTTTCCTTTTTAGATGTTTTCCTACTTGAAACAAACCTAGACATATCTGGGAAGAAAATATCCTAACCAAGATAATACCTCCATAAGTTTGGTCTATAGACAAGTCTTTGTGACTTTTTTACCATTAATGATTAATGTAGAAAGGCCCAGTCAACCAGGGGAAGTGCCACTCATGGATAGGCAAGTAGTCCTGAAGTTTATAGGAAAGCAAACTGAATAAGCCAGAGGAAGCGAGTCAGTAAGCATCATTCATAATGATCTCTACTTCAGTTCTTACGTTCAAGTTCCTGCCATGTTTTCCTGCTCTTACTTCCTTCAGAGGTGGCCTGTAATGAGGAAGTCAAGTCGAATAAGCTTTTCCTTCCCAAGATGATTTTGGTCATGATCTTTATTACAGCACTAGAAACGATATTTAAGACAGCACGTTGAGTGGTACAATAGTAGTGCAGACATCAAAAGATTGACTAACCACTCTTTAGGAAGGTATAGGTCATACTCCACAAGGTGAAACTCATACTTGATAGCATTATCAGGCAAACAAACAAACAAAAAACCAAACCAACAACAAACAACAAAAAAGACCTATGTCTAGACTTGTGATAAACCCTAGGAAAGAACATGCTAGTATTATTCTGCATAATGGGCATGTTATTAATGGACTCCTTACTCTTTTTTTTCTTTTTCTTTTTCTTTTCTTTTTTTTTTTTTTTTGTTTTGTTTTGTTTTTCGAGACAGGGTTTCTCTGTAGTTTTGGAGCCTGTCCTGGAACTAGTTCTTGTACACCAGGCTGGGCTCAAACTCACAGAGATCCACCTGCTTCTGCCTCCCTAGTGCTGGAATTAAAGGCATGCGCCACCACCACCCAGCTTATTAATGGACTCTTAATTAATGGGCTATTTTATATTCATACAACAATGCATCTCTCAACTCTCATCAGAGAACTTCTATTTGCAATAAATATTTATTAATGCAGAGCAACACACCTGGCCAAGGTGCTAAGAACATGAAACTGCCAAATTCTCACTCCTAAATTTGAACATCAATACTGCATTTCTCCTTCCAAGGCTCAGAAATGATTTGGAAGAGGGTGACAAGAATAAAAGAGACCAAGATAGTTGATGAACGCAAGAAACAGTGACTTGATAACCCATCAGGGTGGTTTCACATCATACGAAATCATAGCAGTTGTAATGGTGAGAAAGACCGCTGAAAGTTCAAGCCAGATGAAATCCTCACATAAAGGAGGGAATTGGGCATGACATCTCACCTCTAGACAAGGAGCTGTCGGCAACTGATAGTTTCTGGGATTGGTAGAGTCAGCTTTCTCTAAAAAATAATGTAGCCCCTGATATGTCAAACATAAACTAGTGGAAGGGAATACATCTGGGAATATCTGCATAGCACAAATTAGTTTTGGTGTGTTTAAAAAATGAATATTGTTTGAATGGAAATGGTGTTAGGATCGGGGAGTAGTAAAGGATTGAAAGTTGCCTAATTTTACTGCATGGAATGTTGAAAATATACATTGAAAACAGGAGCACAAATCTGGTGAAACAGAAGACATGGTTGAGAACACAGAAAGCTTTGTGATAATGATGAGGTTGATGAGAAGACTATCGGGGAAACGTAGAAGGATGCTGGTAGAGATGCAACCTCAGGGAAGATGCGCATCGCAGAAACCACAAAGACAATGCCTACCTGTAAAAGGAACCAATAAGACAAGTTTCCCGAGCTTGATTACCTTTACTTACAAGACACATTTCTGAAAATCCTTGCAGGATAAATAAAATATGTATCAATGAGCAATGTACAGATTAAGATGCCCTTAGGTAAAATTAAGGGAAAATACAAAGATAGAATTAGTGAGTCTTATTTTTAATGAAAATATATTTTGCATTCAATGAGACTGGCACCTTTGCTGGTCCTCAGAGCAGAGTTTGTAATAAAGCTGGAAGTCACCTGAAACTTAAGACTGCCGCCTGCTCCATCCTCAGCCTATTTGTTTTCCTAGCATTTAAAAGTACTGTGCCACAGTTAACCTTACTTGCTTTAGATTTCCAGCATAATCAGCTGTTATAATCCAAAATAATGAATATTTATTATTTTGCTATGTAGTCTTCCATGTCCCTGACCCAATGAATGCACATGCTCAGTGATACACACACTTGTTGTGTTTGTGTGCACATGTGTGCACATGCATGGGTGCGTGCATTTGTAAAGAGGTCAGACGGGAACGTTCAGAAGTCAATTAGTGTGTTCCCCATGTATATCCTGGGGAGGAAACTCCAGCCATCAGGCTTGGCAGCATGCACATATACCTGCTGAGCTATGTGTTGGCTCCACGTAAGCTATTTTAATGAAATGTTAATTATTGAAGCATGAGGGATTCAAAACCTAAATTTGAAATTTTTAAAAATACATCATTTTCTCCTGTTTTAAATAGAAACTAATTTACCTCACCCTCAAAGTTTGCTGTTTCTCTATTCTTGGATAAATTCCAATTTAGAATCCTGACTATCTTCCTAATGCTGTTCTGCCAACTTTATAACTCCAGGTTTTCCTGAAAACACTTCCTTTGTTAGATCCCTTCTAGTCTGTCTCCTGATAAAATTGCCAGGAGTCTCATCTGTGACCAACTCGGTTCTAGCTTCTGGTTATCAGACATTTCCACCACAGTTTCCTTCCATAAAGGCCATATAAGTTCCATGATGGTTCCTACACTGTCCTGCAGCTCCTCCCTCTCTCACTGTTTCTTGGCTTCCTTACTCCCTTACAGCTTTTGTTCTGGGCCCATATTATAGCTTGTGTCTGTGATGCTGCACTTGGTGGTTTGCTTTGTTGCTTGTTCATTGCTCCTGATATCTGCTTTTTTCTATGTCTTCCTCTGGCTGTCGTAGGCATTCTCTGTACAGTGCTTTGAAGCTTCTTGAATATAACCACCGCTTGGCGGGCCAGCTATTCAGGGTCCTCTGAAGCTAACCTGCAAGACATGGGCTGAAGAAGAGGAAGGAAACCAAGCAAGATTCTATTGCCAAGGTCTCCGTTTATTGGGGTGAAAGTTACAGCTTATATACCCTTGAATGGGGTAACTGAAGGTCATTAGCCAGCACCTGGAGTAAGCCGAAGCATGTGATCCATTAACATTGGAGTAAGGGGAGGTTCAGTTAACAGATGTGACACATTAGCATTGGAGTAAGGGGTGGGTTTTGTTAACAGATAGCTCTCAAGATAGTTGGGATGGGGGTGGTACTCCATAAACATCCTTAGGGTAATGACTTCTGCTATCCCTGTAAGGATGATGGTCCCTGACAAATCTATCCTTAGGAAAATGGTCCCTGACACTTGAAGTAGTAAAGTTCTTCTCTGGAGCTATTATATAAAACATCTCTTTCATTTCTTCAATCATATGCTCCTCTGCTGCCCCACAGAGTGGATGTTAATTTAATTCTGTATGATGCTTTTAGACAATTTGTATGGTGGAGGCTTCTATGTGCATGTGGGTTTAAAAAAAACAATAGAAATATTTAAAATAAAATAACAGGTGTTCGAATTAAAATCATTAAGACAGGGGAAGACTAGAGAATTTTAAATGGAAGAATTGAAAGAGATCAAGGTTCTGGTTGAGGCTTGTGCATTTAGATTCACTGGGAGATGAAGATTGAGGAATAAGAATGAAAAGAAAGCAGTTTAGGCAGACTTCTCATATACCAGACAGATGTTCTATTTAATAGCATTCTTCCAACATAACAAGTATATTTGGGGGCAGTCTCTCCTGAGAATAATGGTTATAAAATGTATACTCTGTCCATCATTTTAGTGTGCACATTCCTGTTTTTTTCTAGACAGGTTTCTTGTGATGAAAAAATACACAACACAGAATAGACTCAAAGATTTTCCTATTGCAAATCAACCAATGTGTACTGGTCCTTTGTATTAAAATAAAAATGCTCATTCATGTTTGAAGTATTGTTAGGGACACATTTGGTTTCCTCTGCCTTTTCTGTGTTTATATTTTATACATCTATAGATGCCATGTCCATTTGTATTAAATATGCTTCCTTCCCTTTTAATTTAAAAGGTTTTCCCAATACTATAGTATCAAATTGTCATGAGCATCATAAATATACATATCTTAGGAAATCTTCAGAAGTGAAGAGGAAGAATATAAAGACCAAAGGAGACAATGAATAATCTGAGAAACCTGGGAAATTCTCCTCACAATAATGATGGGAGTTAATCCCATGTTAAGATTTTTAGAGGCTTATACAATTTTATGGGAGTTGTTTGTTAAAATGTAGGATGCTGAGCTGCCCTACTTCAAGAATTTTGGATGGTAACAAAATTATTAAATATTTATTAAATCTCCTTGTGACCTTCAAGCTGCTGCTTCACCTAGAAAGGTCTTGACTTAGGGCACCTTTGTGTTTTAGAGTGACTATTTTCATGTTGGCATCTTCATAGCTGGTGGTTGCTGGTCATGAAGTCTACTATTCCTCCATTCTTCACCTGGGTCACACATCACCCTCTAAGGGCTCTCTAGTGATTACTCTCCACATTCCCAATTAGTTGGCCCTTTTCTATTTTGTATGACCACTTTATTAAGATTCTTATTTTTTTATAGTTAAAGTGTTGACTGCAATATCTGTTGAAAGCATAAAATTAAAATTTGGGTCATAAAATGAATTTTCTATTATTGTATATTTTTATTAGTTAAAACAATTGTTAAAACAAATATACTTTGATAATAGTCTTTCACTCCCTCAATTCCTATATACATTATTAGAAATTTGAGTTCTTTTGCTTATATTTTTATTGTAGTGCATACATGTCAGTATCGTGTCTTATCTTTGTACTTGTTTAATAGCTTATTGGAATGATCTGTCTTGATTTTTAAGGTGATAACTTAGCATCACCTCCAGGAAACAACTCTGAGTCTGTCTGTGAGGATGATTCTATACAACATTAGTTGCAAAAGGAAGATCTCTGAATCTGGACAGCATCGCTCCATGCACTGGGGTGCTAAACTAAGTCAAAAAGGAGGGAAAAAAGGAGTGTCTGATTTCTGATGCAGATCCACTGTAACTCAGTTTCTCCACTCAGCCCCTATCCATATCTTCTTTGCTATCGTGTGTTATATTTGGTTCAAATCAAGAGACGAAGTTAAAAACTGCTTCATTGTAACTTTTCTCAGTATTTTGTCACAGCAATTGAAAAGAGAACTAGTATGCTTGCAATAACTGTTCTTGAATTAGAAGTTTTAGAAGTAATTCTTTTAAATATTGAGCTGTTGAAAAGCATTTTTATTTTATATGTGATTTCTTTAATGATTTGATGCTGTGCGTGTTTAATTTATACCGAAAGATACATGAGAGTGTGAAATGTTATTTTTTTACTTAGCATTTATTTATATATGTACATAAAGGCACCATGTGCATGTGATCACGTTCATGAACATGTGTGTATATGTCTGCATGTATATATACATGTGTGTGCATGTATGCGCATTTATGTCAGAGGATAACTTGTGGGAGTCAGTTCCTCTTCCGCCATGTGCATGCCTGGATCAAATGCAGGTTGTCATGCTTGATGCAGGCAGCAGTACTCACTAATCTGTGCCACCACAATCATGAGTGTTAGTTTATTCATTTTCATATTGAACCCAAAGAAGCATTTGTGAATAACACCCATGCATGGAGTTTGGTGAGGTAATAAATACTACTTTCCCTATTGCTGGGAGAGTAGAAAAGTATTATCAGTCATGCAGAAGACAAACCACTACAGAAGTGTCTTCTACAGCAAAACGTCATCTGCAGAGATGAAAATACGCCAGAGTGCTGGCAGTCTGTACCTGCACAATTCACAGCACACAAGTCTTCCAAGTCATCATACCTTATGGATTATGTGAAAAAAAGTGTGAAAAAGATTCAAAGTTAACATGACTCTCTGCAGATTGGATATCATTCTACCCACTAATAAGCTGTTCCCAGCTGTGAAGTCAAACTGTAAAGTGTAAAACACATCAGAAACATTCGATTACAGTGAAAATGCTGAAATAAACAGAACCTTTAAGAAAAAGCAACAGGAGTGCTATAGGAGCTACAGAGAGCATTTTGTATATGATTTTAATGCAAAAAATTCCTGGTAAAACATTATGTTATTCACCAAATATGTAAGAGACAACTGTGAAGAGAGCCGTGTACTCGTCTCAGGAGCTTGGATTTAACCATGGATAGCTTGAGATGGACTCCTGGGAGTTTTAGTCAATGCATATGCCTTTGGGATGAAAGTGATTGCATGGAGAAATGTATTTGTGATAACCTTGCTTTAAAATTGCATTTTGTGTGTGTGCATGTGTGTCCTTGTGTGTAGATTTGTACACCACAGTGGAAATGTTTAGGACAGAGGACAACGTGAAGGAGTTGGTCCTCTCCTGAGACCATGGGGATAGCAAGGACTGGACTCAGATCCTCAGGTTTGGTGACAGGTGGCTTTACACACTGAGCCATCTCAACAATCTTTATTTTTCTGTATAACATGAAGTAAACAAAACTGTCAAGTTGTTTGATTCTTAAATAATTAAAGAGAAATTGCACTAGATACTTGGTAACATCAGAAAAGAAACCTTTAAAACAACAGGGTCATGACCACTGCACAAAAAGAAAGAAGCTGTGCTCAATGTCATATACCTAAACAAATCCAAGTGTTTTTAACTGAACAGTGCAGTAAGACCCAGTTTAAAAGTAGACAGCTCAGCAGGTAAAGCTTACAACCAAATCCAGCACCCGGGGTTTGATTGCTGGGACTCGCATGATGGAAGGAGAAAACAATCCCTGGAATTTGTCCTCTGATCTCCACATTCCCATGCATGTTTCACACACATATATATACACAAACCTCACACACTAACTAAAATGGGTCTTAAAAATATCTCCACTGTTCCATAAGACAGCAGGAGAGCTGGCCCAGTGTGTGCTAATAATCAACGCTCACCAAAGTTAATTTTTTTCCTCTTGGAAATACTGGCAGACAGAAAGTTTTCTCATAAATATTTTTGAAGGTGATTGCTCCAGGCATTAGAGAAAAGTATTCCTAAGTTTGGTAGGTTAACATCTCCAAGGAGCAGAGCTTTCTCCCATGAGTGCACTAGAAGAGGTAGCTGTAGTCTGAAAGTGGTTTGCTAAATTCAGCCTACCTGAAAGATACACACACACACACACACACACTGGGTTACATAAGCTTACTTTTAAAACTAAAATATTAAGACTTACAAATTTTGTGCTTTTTTCTATTTCAGTATTTACTTTAAAACCTTCAATATTTTGGGACTCTCATTATTATATCTATAGATGACATAATTCTGTTAGAAAAATGTTGGTTTGTATTTTTTCAAGTTGAAAAAATAATGAATAGAATTTACTTCTATTGTTGCAAAGATTAAATTTTGAAATTTGAATATCTTGGGTTTGTAGAACACAAAGGCTTAAAACTGATAATCACGAAAAGAATTTAATAATAGTAATTTCAGCTTACACATTTAATATTTTTTAGAATTACTTTTGTTATTTTAGTGTATGTGTTTGCGAATATATGCACATGAGTGGAGGAGTCTGCAGAAGCCTCGGGAGTTAGATTCTTTACAGTTGGAGTCACAAGTGGTTGTGAGCCACTATACGTTGGCGCTTAGAACAAAACACAGGTCCTCTGCAAGAGTAATTTGTGCTCTTAACCACCGCATCAGCTCTCAAGCATCACCTTTTTTATGTTTTTTTTTCTTTTTTTGTTTTTGTTTTTTCCAGACAAGATTTCTCTGTGTCACAGTTGTAGCTGTCACAGAACTAGCTTTTGTAGATGAGGCTAGCCTCGAACACACAGAGATCTGCCTGCCTCTGCCTCCCTAATGCTGGGATTAAAGGCATGCGCCACCACCACCTGGCATTAAAGCACCACCTTTAATAATAGAAAAAGAGGAAGCATTTGGTACCACCAAATACATAATTTTAAAGATCTGATTATTTTCTATATTTCTATCAAATATCAACAAGATGATATAATTCTAAAAAATCCTTTTCATTTATGTTTAGACTCCTATTTTTTGTTGGTAAGATCATGCCAACATTTTTCATTAATTTGAATTGCTGTACACAAAATCTTTAATGATTTTGTCTTTTATGAAATTATTAAACCTGAAATAGACTTTTTAATAAGGAAAGGAATAATGATGTGTCAAACCCTAGAATAAGACCTCTCTGCCTTAGATTTTTAGATAAAATATGAGCTTTAATATTTTTTCTCTCCCTTAGATTTTGTTTCTAACAAGGATTAAAATCAAGCAAGTCTATGATAACCAAATAAATAAAAAATAAATAAATGTTTTTTTAAATATTTGAGTCCTTAAGGAAAAATAAGTGGGAAGCATTTGACTAGCGTCACAGCTGTTTGCAAGAGCCCTGGGATAAGATGTCTATCAGAAGAAAAGCATCCTGTGCCCTGAATGTGGTCCAATTCACCTAGCTGTAGCATTTCCCAGGTTCTTCTGAATAAGATGGAATTCGAGACACCAAAGGTCATTGGAGTAAATGACAATAATGGCTACACAGTAATATCGATAATGAGGCATATAATGAACTGGACTTCATTTTGGAGGTCCTCAGTGACCAAAGAGAGAATTGCAAATGAAGTGGAAATTTAGAGAAGATTAGTCAGGGGTAAAGAGACAAGCCTATTCTGAAAGGTAAAAACTCAGGTTGCTTGCAATTAGGTGTAATGAGATTCTACTGTTAAGTGAAAATCCATTCAATGACAGAAATAATTTAAATAATGAGAAAATCTATGAGATGAGACAGCGAGACCCATACATCCAGAATAGATGCTGCACCTGACTGCCATCTCTGAAAACCACAGTGAATCTATTTCATCGCGGTCTATTTTGATCCATTCCACCAATGTAACAAGTTGAATAATATAACCGAGTTGTATTGGATTCTGATGTTAGAGTATTATGTTACAGTATCATTTTAAATTCTATATTTTCTTAGCAATGTAATTCACTAGCTGATTTCTGACTTTGGCATGTTTGTTCATTCAAGTTTACTTCATAAGTTTTATTAACTCATATACTATCCCAAGCTTTTTTTTTTTTTATCATTTCCATCTTTCTATTGGGGAATTTTAGGTGCCAACTTGCTTACAGATTCCCAGACCTGAAAACATGACTGGTGTTGCTGGGAGGGTACTTCTGGAAGAAATAAAGTCTGGTGGGTGGATAAACTAGGGAAATACTGTCTCACACACTAAGGTGAATGATCACAGCCCATCTGTAGAGTAAACAATAGAACAAAGATACAGTTTTCAGAATACCCTTGTTCCTCTGCTCTTAGACAATGGAGCTATTGTTTTCAGATTTTGGAAGACAAGCACCAGCCCTCTGCCTTGTCCTGCATTCTTAGAACAGCATCCTGAGCCACAGGTGAATAACTTCATTGCCATCTCCTCTTGTCATCCTCCCGATTTTAGACACTTAAGACTCCACTAACACTGAATCGATTCTTATTTTATTGGTTCTGTTTCTTCAGAGGATCCTGCCTAACAATCTACCATTATCTATAAGCTATGACATTCTCATGCATTTATCATCTATCACATTTCTACATAAAAATAGCCAGAATATATTTAGTGCTTCATAACTGTGTTTATCATTAGAAAAAGTCCATTTCCTAATAATGTTTTTTCACTGAGAGTGCTCTTTTCCCTACATCAATAGCTACCTACACTTCAACAAGTGACAACCCCCTTTGGGCCTCTGCTTTCTTGTAAGAAGGTAGATTGTCATTGTAGCCCTCATTTTTTTTCTTCTGAGTTTATTCAGGTTACACAATAAGGGTTGGGGATGGATGTGGAACAATAGAGGAGACTAATTATACTTAATGAAATATATGACAAAAAATGACTCCCTAAAGCATCTAAGCCTGCTCAGCATTCAAAACAAAAGGTCATATGATATGGTTTATTTATATAGCTTCTTAGAAATCATGGAAATATGTAGTAGAAAAGACAAAAGAATGTCATCTTTCTAATTTTAGGTTTTTGATATGTTTATTTAATCATTAATATAAATACTCTTCAAAGTTGTGAGAATAGCAATTTATCCTTCCACATGGTTCAGTGGAATATTTCTTTCCCCACCCAAGATTTCCCAATATCTTTATTAGCACACACAATGTCTTCCATTGGGATTATTTAACGTGTCATGTTGTAAAATTAAAAAATTAAACACAAAGAGATTCATATAATTATTCTTGGATCACAGTTTACAAACAAATACTTTAGGGAAAAATTAAATACTTATATATAATTTCCTTGCACATATAGGAAAAGATACCTATATGTGCTCATACCCCACAGTGCTCAGAATTTATTTTAAAACTACATAGATTAACCACTTAGTATCCAAGGGATGGTCACTTTCTTCAATAAATATTATACTCATTATGCTAACTTCATCTGAAGTCTCTTGCAAATTTGATGCTGTGTAACTATTATAGATTTGCAGATTAATCATCCTTTAACCAATTTTATCTTTTTTGACCTGAAATCCAGGCAAAGACACAAACATGTGCATATTTTTGAACAATGGATATAATATATACATTGCTATCATGCTATTTAATTTCAACAGGGAACTTCAACCAAAGAGAGATAAAGCATACAATAGGTACCAAAAATATGCCTTTGTAGTTGTTGTCCCCTGCCTTGTATTTAAGTGCTATGTAGTCACTCAGTCCTCAAGAAGACATGAACAATAACTATATTTTTCTAAAAATAGGATTTATATAAATCTTTACTATGCCTTTATCACAGACTTTGGTAGTTTATTATTATTTTATGTAATTATTAAGTAGCAATTACTTCAGTTAAATAAAGTTGATTTATTATATTCTATGTGAGTGTTCCTTAGTAATCTGTGAGCTTCTTATAATTTTAGCATGAATGAAAGAGATTTGCAAGAAATATATAAGGATCAAGGTAACCAGATTGCATTATATCCGTATGTAAAATCATCAAAGAACAAACTTAAAGAAGATATATTTTTTAAACAGGGCCTTATTATATATCCTTGACGGCACTGCCACACAAGTTGTAAACCCAGATAGCCTTCAACTCACAGAGACCTGCCTGTTTTGTTTCTGCATCCCAAGAACTGGGATTAAAGGCATTAACCACAACCAGAACAATAAAATTTATTTTTAAAGTTTGCTTTTTAAAGGCATACAATTTAAAAATGATGATAAACAATTAAAAGTAAAGTAGTTTTATTTTAAAAAATAAGGGGTATCTACTAATACATTATTATCCTTTGGAAGGCTCAGATTTGGGAGGAAGGTTCTTGTTCTTTTATTTCTTGTTTTGCTTTGCTACTTATTCAATGTATACATAGAAATATGTGCCAAAGTAGTGCAGTGTCTCTAGCCCACAGACAAACCTAAATAGGGCGTTTGGCTGGGTTGAAACTGGAGTTGGAGATAGTAGAAAGTCATGAAAGATGCACACTAGGAATATAACTGATCAACTGGAACAGCAGGGGGCGCCGTTAACCATGGACCCATGTCTGCAGTTCCATAGTAGATATTTTTAACATGTTCCAAAATGCCTCCTGAATGAAATAGCTGGAGCTATTTTATTCACAGAATCAAGAGGATCATCAATAACAAGCAATGTATTCATTCAGTTAAAGCAACACAGTTCTTTTGATTATTAATTTGAAATGAAGAGAGAATACATGACAATATTGCAACACCCAATTCTGTGTTACCCCCTCGGTACAGTTTGCGCGCCACTGTACCGTACACAAGTAGAGCAAGGGCCTGGAGATTGAAAAAACACACAAAGAGACCTGGGTCATTCAAAAGGAGATCAGCCAAATGCCATTTATTTAACCTTGGGAAAATCCTTATATACCCCACTGCTGCCCAAGGAATTCCACCCAGGCAGGTGGGAAATTACCATATCTAACAATAGAGTCAACAATGCCCTACAGCTAATCACCAGGCGGGGCAGAGGGAGCACAGGAACAAACAGAATGCTTAGTCATCTGACCAGAAACTGTCCTCAAGATGAGCCCCAGGGACAAGGGCAGAACAGGTCCCCCTTTTATATAAATTATGACTAGGCCTGTCTTGAGTGGCATTGGACGTCAGGCAATACCCCTTACCCATCATGGGAAAGCATCCAGGTCAAAACACATTTCCTGTCTTAGGTTGGGTAGCCCCCCCAAAAACCTTTCCCATCATTGGCTCACTAGTCACCCATCACCGAGTTCAGCCAGATTTGTGCTGAAAGATTCTCTGGGGCAATTGCTAAGAGGACTTGCCATGTGGCAACATTGACCTGAGTTTACCTTTGGCTCTGGCACCATGAAACCATGAAGATGATGCTCCAGCGCATATAAGCATTCCTTAGGAGAATGTGCCTGCTTAATAAGTCTGCCCAAAATGGAGTCCTTTAAGTAAGGTCTCAGCACTGGTGAAAGGAACCCTGGTATAGTAAACTAGAATAATCTCAAGAGCCAATTAGTAAATTGTATACTCCAGGGTCCATGAAAAACAGCAATAAGCCTTTAACCTAGCAGTGGACTTTAACCACAACCAATGGCAAAATTAACTGCAATATTCATATGTAAATTTAGCTCAATTTGAATGGCCAAGGTATTTGCAACCTGCCCTGAGAGGGTATCCATTGTGCAAGCAGAAGCAACTGACTGACTAATGGAAAACCCAGCAGCTCTAGCCGCTCTGGCAGCCACAGCAATGGCTGCATTATCATGGGATGGGTAGATAGGTTCTTAGCACTTGGACCACCACAGCTAGCTCCTCAGGATCCCAGCAACTCTTCAGTTGACAAGCCAGTATCTACTTGATCTCTTGGCTCTGTCCTGTCTTCAGGCTTCTGGACGGGAAATCCACAGCACGCATCAGACGCTCAGGTACCCATATTGGATTGTCAGCATCCTGTGGGAAAACACAAACAGCCCTTCTTCCCCACACCAATACAGGATCTGGACCATACCAGGTGCCATCTGCTAGATTCTTCCATTTAACATGAGGTATCGCGGAAGAATCTGGCCGCCAGTGTCGGTCAGCAGCGGTATGAGATTGAACATCAACATTCAAAAAATTTAAAATGTATAAAATAAAAGAAAAATGGTCTCTGGGGGTGGAACCATATTCCCCCTTTTTTGTTTTATGCAAATAGACTTTGAGCATACGATGTGCTCGTTCCACTATAGCTTGTACTTGAGGATTATAAGGTATTCCCGTTTTATGAGAAATGAAAAAGTCAGAACAAAATTTAGCAAAGCCAATGCTGGTGTAGGCTGGCCCATTATCAGTTTTTACAGTTTTTGGAACTCCCATGTAGGCAAAAGCCTGGAGACAGTGACTTTTAACATCATGTAATTTTTCTCCTGTATGAGCTGAGGCAAAAATAAGATGAGAATATGTATCCACGGTTACGTGAACATATTACAAACTCCCAAAAGAAGGAACATGGGTAACATCCATTTGCCATAAATGATTAGGAGCAAGCCCACGAGGATTAACTCCCAAATGGGGAACAGTTAAAAGTTCTGTACACAGAGAACATTTTTTAACAATGTCAGTGGCTTGCTCTCAAGATATCTTAAAATGAAATCTTAACGACCCAGCATTGAGATGACAACGATTATGAGCTTTTTCTGTGGCTTCATAAGATTCTAGACTAACCGCACAAATTTGGCGGGTAAGTTGATCAGCCAATGCATTCCCTTCGCTCAAGGGACCAGGGAGGTCAGTATGAGCCCGTAAATGCCCTGCATAAATGGGAACAGACCAGGCCCAAAGCAAAGTTTGAATAGCCAATAACTGCATCTGGACTCGAGATACAGAGGCAATATAAGCTGCAGTTTCCAAAGGTGCAATAATTTTGCTTATATACTGACTATCAGTAAAAAGGTTAAATGGAATATCAGCATATTTCTCTAAGGCCATTTATACAGCGATCAATTCAGCCACCTGAACAGATTTAGTATCAACAGGCTGAATATCAAAATCAGGAGGGGAGGCTACCACAGCTCTCCCTGTGGAAGATCCATCAGTAAACACATTCTGAGCCCCTGCCAGAGGCTGTAAAGAAATAACTTGAGGGAAACATACCGGATGATTTTTGAAAAAGGTGACCAACTTATCAGAAGGATAATGATTATCAAACTTGCAGGGATTAGTGCATAAAAACAAGGTCCAGTCTTCAGCAAAATTTTGTAACCAAGTTATTTCTGCCTGGATATATGGTGTAATAACATTCCAAAGGTTTGCAAACTAAGTTTATACCCTTTCTGAATAACACATAGCACAGCTGATGGGTAAGAGATAACAATTTTTACAGGTGACGTGTTCATGTACCCATAGGATGGGTCCTCGCTGCCAAAAAGCTCCAGTAGGACTATGCTGAGAGGGAAAAATTATCAATAGCAACGGCTGACTATAGTCAATATAATGAGTATGAGCAGAGGCAAGCTTTTTCTCAATTAAAGTAATACATTTCCTTGCCTGAGGTGTCAACTCACAAAAGGAGGTTGGGTCTGGATTCCCCTGCAGAATGTCCATAATCATTTCTTGCTCTAAGATCTTATAGCAACCTCCATTTACTAGACTTTTTCTTAATAACAAAGATAAGAATTTTCCAGGGAGAAGTGGATGTCACTATGCATCCTGCCTCTAGCTGTTCCAGGAACTCACTCTGTAGACCAAGCTGGTCTTAAACTCAGAGTTTTCTCTGTCTCTAGTTGCTGGGATTAAAGGCACAAGCCACCACACCTGGCTTTTTTCCTGGGCTGATTAACCATCCCTTTACCTGCAGGGCAGTTCCTTTTGATGTGTCCTGACCTTCAGTATTGAAAACAATTCCTTGACCTAGCTCCCCCTTGACCTTCCTTAAGAGCCTGACCCATCACATGAGTGCTATCAATGTCCCTGCATAACCGGATAAAGTCATTTAAATCTCCATTTCTATGGGGGCGTAAAACATCTTGGCAAAATCTATTAGCATTTTCATAGGCCAATTGCTTTATGACTGGCATAGCTGAGTCCACATCCCCAAAAATGCGACTACCCACCTGTAGCAGGCTCCCCACCTGTAGCAGGCGGTCAATAAACTCAGAGTAAGGTTCTGAAGATCCTTGAAGGGTCTTAGAAAGCTGATCTCCTGTTCCTTTGTTAGGTAAAGTTTTCCAAGCTTTAACAGCTGCGGCAGCTATCTGAGCATACATCACAGGATCATATGTAATCTGTGCTGCTAAACCAGCATACTGTCCTTCACCAGTTAATTTGTCAAGGTTATGCTGGGGGAAACCCGCCTAGGCATTTTTCTGTGTGGTCTTTTTGCAATTTTCCTGCATTTCACCTCTCCATAACAAATAATCTCCCCCTGAAAGACAAGCCCTGCAAGGCTGCATCCAGTCACTGGGTGTAAGGTTGAGTTCTGCAAAGGATTCCAATAAAGCTATAGTGAAAGGAGCATGAGCTCCATAGTCCATAACTACTTCTTTTAACTGCTTAATATCCTTAAAGGCCAGGGGGTTATGCTGCCTGACCCTCTGTTCTTGCGGATCAATAGTTTCCACAACAGGATAAATCTGCCTCTCTCTACTTTGATTATTTAATCTGTTATGGATCTCTCGGATTTCTGCCTCTAAATCTATAGTGGTGGAAGCACTGGTATAAGGATTTGAAGTGTCAAGAAATGTATTTTGCGGCAGAGGTCTCATGGCAACATCTCTGTTTGCTTCCTTCCTTTCCTCTTTTTCTGACTTCTTTTTTATCAGTGCGATCTCCTTTTCTAAAATTTCTTCTTCCTGTTCTATATCTCTTCTAATACTCTTAACTTCCTGTTCCTCAAAACTCTTAATAGAACTCACAGATTCTACTTCCTGAATCTCCTCAAGGGTTTTGTTCAAATTCTCTAATTGCTCTTTTACTTTAACATCATCACTGAGAAGAGCATCATTGATTAAGCGCCATAGCAAAAATATTGCTATGGGGAAATTCTTCTGGCCCTAGCTCTTTCAGTGCATTTTGAAGGTCAGCCTTTACCTGCTCCCAATCAGTAATATTAAAACCCCCTGCATGTAGAAACCAGGGACTAAACTCTAAAACCGTCTTAACGATCTCTTGTGCTGTCTCAACTTTAATACCGGTGCCTCATTTCTCCAAAAGACTTAACAACTGGCCTGTTAACTGGCCCCTTAACACTGGAACAGAATTACTTGCACCCATAACCAATACACACTCACCACTCAATTTCTTACTTGCTGGCCAGACTTCCGAGGGCGACCTCTCAGGGACCCCTACTTCCCGATCTCGCAGATGGGTATCCAACTGCTGCTGATGATCCCGGCGGTGCCTCCAATTGTAACACCTGATTCTGTGTTACCCCCTTGGTACAGTTTGCGCGCCACTGTACCGTAAGCAAGTAGAGCAAGGGCCTGGAGATTGAAAAAACACACAAAGAGACCTGGGTCATTCAAAAGGAGATCAGCCAAATGCCATTTATTTAACCTTGGGAAAATCCTTATATACCCCACTGCTGCCCAAGGAATTCCACCCAGGCAGGTGGGAAATTACCATATCTAACTGCTGCACAAGGACTTCCACCTAGGCAGGTGGGAAATTACCATATCTAACAATAAAGTCAACAATGCCCTACAGCTAATCACTAGGCGGGGCAGAGGGAGCACAGGAACAAACAGAATGCTTAGTCATCTGATCAGAAACTGTCCTCAAGATGAGCCCCAGGGACAAGGGCAGACCAGGGCACTACACAATATTCTTAATTTAAGATGGGCCACTGACACCTCGAAGCTCTACCAGAAAGTCATTTTTAATAAAGATCCAATCTGCGTCTTAATTGCTGAAAGCATCAGCAGGAATTTACCAGACCACTCCATCTTTTGAAATGTGGTCTGGTGAATTGAATATGTATGACACTTTTTTTTTTCAAAAAACAAACAAATCATTGGTCTAGTTTAAACAATCTTTGTTTTCCAAGGTCTGAGAAAAAATATACATAAGTCTTTCAAAAAGTAGAAACGTTCCAGTGTTTGCATATTCTGCTCAAATTGATAGAAAATACTAATAATTAATAGATGCAATGACATTAAAAACTTGTGTAATGTGTTAAATTAATTATTTATAAATGACACTACCTTCATTAGTTGTGTGAAAATGTTCCTGATGTAGACATACAAACATTGGGGTTGTTGTCTATAAAGTGCTGACCAGTACTGTACACATATTTCAGCTGTATCCTATGAATCTTACTCAATTGCCCTTTAATATCAAAGAGATTTCTCCTTTGAATTGTCCTTTCTAAGTTTTTGTCTATTAGTGATGTATTTAATAACCAAGTTTTCTAGGACAAAGAGAAGATATTAAATTGCTTGATAACACACAAAAAAACAAGTAAACAAAGGCACTGAAGATGGAGAATTTGGCATGTACAGGATTTTAAATATTAATGAGTATATCTTCCATCATTATTCTTTATTACTCAAAGGCAATTTATGTAAATCTTGAAAGGAAAATAATTGTGTAGTTCTGTGGGGAAACAGCAGAGGGCAGTAGGAATTATTGTTAAAAATGATTTTTGCTAATAAATCTCTCACTATTTCTCTGATAGTGCCCTAATACACCTTGTTCGGAAATGAATTGACACAAAAACAATTATCTCAATTTCCCTGCAAACCTTTTAGACTGTGTTTGATTTAAATAGGATAAATTTAAAACATACAAAGAAATCCTTTATTGTTTCCTGAAGAAGAACATCTATGGATTTAGGTAAGCAACTTACTTTGATTAGAATAGTTAATATTTTCTGTGGGTAGTAAACTCATAGAGTTGCCTTTATTTTGAGTCTCAACTAAAACATTTAAAATTTAGATTCCTGAAGTTGAATATTTGCTAAAATTAGCGACTAAAATACATAAAATGCTTTTTAATGTTTGTTTTATTCTGTCTTGAGTCCTACTTGAAAAACAGCCCTATGAAAATTCTCCTAAGCACAATGGTTACTTTGTGATAATGTCAGTGGCTTACATGACATGTTCTGCAGAGACATTTTGCAATCTGCCATGTGTGAAATCCTGCACAGGAGCAGATACAGCCAGGCAGTTAATATGTCCTCCGTGTCATCTCTATGGATATAATAGCACAGATTGTGTAACAGTATATAGCAAAAGCACCATGTTTTTCTAGGATTAGACATGTGATTGCTGCACATTATCATTGTACCAAATGCTTTAAAGATCTATTTTTAAGCTTAACTGGGATTTTATTTGTTAATTAAAGTGGTCTACAAAAACCATAGAGAATTATTTGAAAGAAACAAAGCACACTTCATTCTACCTATTGATTTATTTTACCAGGAGAGGAAAATTTATGTGCTATTTTACTTTGGTCACTCCATTATATTATCTTTTATTCACAAATAAATATGGAAAGATGACAGGAGAGCTTAAAAATTAGATGTTTTGGGTTATGTAATCTGAATAATATGATGATGACTCTTCATCTGGAGAAAGGATAAGCCTGATGTTTTTCTGCAGAATATGCTCACGTAAAGTTAAAATCTTTTGACAGTTAAGAAAGGGAAGTTTACAACTGTCTGTTCCTGCCACAGAACCAAGTCACAAAATATAGTACATCATCATATTTTGGTCATAATTGTTTTCCATAAATCAAACAATTTCTTGTGTACTTATAAATTACAAGTTCCTTTGTATCAACTTTTGTCGTGGCAAGTGCCTTTGAAATTTAGTCTCGTTGTTGTATAAGAAACTGAATTTTCAAGAATGCTTTATAAGTTAAAAGATATAAAGCTGTGAAAAGGTCATGTGATCCTAATGGAAGTAAGTTTGGGCTGAACTGGATTAGTTCAGCATGTACCACATGGAGAATGATTATTTGTCTGGCTTTTCTTGCAGGATAGGGAAACTACACTGAGATATGAGAATAAAACAACCACCTCAGCCCTGGAGGGGAATGGACAAAAATTCACACGAACGTAGCTGCATATTGATTCTAACATTGATAAATAAAAGAAACAGTCATAAAACAATCAAACATTGATTAAACCTTTCTTCTAGTGAATAAAAAAAATCTTCTAATCTAGGACTTTATGGTAATATATTTTAATTTGAAGTTATGATCAATTATACACTGCTTACCACAGCTATCCAATTGAAAATAGTAGTAATAATAATAATAATGTTAATATCAGTTTTGGTATCTACATATTACTAAAAAAGTTTCTGTGATTTTCTGTTTGTCAAGGGTACTATACAAGTAAACCAATACTTAAGCTGTCTATTAATTATCATGAGCCACCTATATGGACATATTGGACATGCTTGGGGATGTGTTGGTATCATCGAAGTGAATGAGACAATTGGAGAGATCTTATTTCTCTTAACAGACAAAATATAAATGTAGTGAGGAGACGAGCAGGCCTGCTTTTCGTCTCACCCGTCACCTGAAATAACAACACACAAATTGTATTTCTTAAACACTGCTTGGTTCATTAGTTTCAGCCTCTTATTATCTAATTCTCACATGTTGATTAACCCAATATTTAGTAATCTGTGTAGCACCATGAGGTGGTGGCTTAACAGGAAGATTCTAGCCTGTATCCATCTCTGAGAGGAGAGTCATGGCGACTGCTTCATGGCGATTGCCTTACTTCCCTTCTTCCCAGCATTCTGTTCTGTGTACTCCACCCATCTATGTTCTGACCTATCAGGTCAAGCAGTTTCTTTGTTAATTAACCAATAAAACTGCAGATAGATAGAAACACTCCTACATCACATAAAGAACCCTACAAAATCTTAAGATATTATATTTGTGTATAACCCTCTTTAAGAAGAACAATATGAAAATAGTTTAAGTGGATAAATTAGACAGGTGAAATAAAAATTATTTCATGCCCAAAATACTGCGATACATTTTTGGGAATATTTGTATACTTTTATAATGTATTTTATGTTATATGGCTGTTGCTCACTCATTTTCCATTAACTTTATCTTGTTCTCATTTCTTTGAGACAGGTGCTGAAATCACCAAGCAAATAGCAAAATGTTGGAATAAGTATAAAGAAGGAATTAAAAATTACACTATCTATCAGAATGTATGCTAAAGATTTTATTATGTCATTTGCCTCACCCATTACAGATGCCTGTCATTCTAATTATATAACAAGTTTGAAGTCACATGTTATCAGATCATGAGGCTGGAATCAATTCTGCTAACTCTGGAATTTGATGTGGGAGAATTAATTGTGGAGAATGCCACGGATTTAATGAATATGCTATGTCCATTGCACCTTATTTTATATTATATAAAGGTTAAGTTTGCTAAATGTGGATATTGGTATATTTGTATTTATAAAATTAGTAATTATTATCATGTTTTCCCTATATTCTAAATGTTTCTCTCCCTAGCTGTGTTTGTTTCCATAACACAATCAATTGAATGATTATTTAGCTGTGACTCTTTTGAAGCTCATATGTCATTGACTAAGGTACAAACATTTACTAAACTTTTAATTAACTGACAAAATTAGTCACTTTTATTTCAATAGGATTAGAGAAAATGTTCTGTGTCTCAGATTTTAGCCTTTTCTAATTTGGCGTTTTCTTTTACTATATTGATTATAGTTAAAATAAATTAAGCAAGATAGTGCCTTGTCTTCATCATTTTTTTAAGATTTATTTATTATGTATACAGTGTTCTGCCTGCATGTACACCTGCAGGCTAGAAGAGGGCACTAAATCTCACTATAGATGGTTGTGAGTCACCATGTGGTTGCTGGGAATTGAACTCAGGACCTTTGGAAGAGCAGCCAGTGCTCTTAACCTCTGAGCCATCTTTCTAGCCCCCTTCATCATTGTTTTTATATTTAGGAAATAAGGCTGCTATTTGATGAGGCATTCTGAAAGTCTTTAAAGACTGTTTAATCCTTTCATCCATATTGAATCAGGGATGGTATGGGCATGTGTATCTATAAAATTAACTAAATGCCATGTTATGAAATGTACAATTGAAAACTCATCTTACATCGAACTTGTATCATGGTGAGATTTGCAATAATATAACAATGTCTATAAAAAAAAGATAAATGAATACAAGCGTAAGAGTGATAACATTCAGTTTCATAAAAATGAATGTATTTCATTTAAAAATTATTGCATATATATTATATGTGTGTTTTATAGTTTGTACATTTGGGTGTATGAGGTAATTTGGGCTCACCTATGGATATCAGGGCATTTGTGGGTATCAATTCTTCCCCTCCTCCTTGTTGGGCCTAGATAGAACTCAGGACATTAGCAGAGAACCATGCATATTATCCATTAAACAGTCTTGCCAACTCCAGAGACAGGTTTCTTAAATTTAACTTACTTTGATTTTATAACTAAATGAATTAAATCATTTCTTGCTTTGCTTTCCTCTTCCTGAAGCCTGTCTTATAGACTTCCTTGCTCTCTTTTGAAGTCTACATAAATGTGCTTTCAGATGAGTAAGAAAATTCTTGCTTTGTAGGCATGGACAGAAGTACATGGACAAAGGATGATCAAATGGATTTTTGATAGGTTGTCTATTTTTCTCTTTTAATTGATAAAAACACTTGATCTTATTCTTTGAGGGAATCCTACAACTGATTTTGAATTTTTGATAGCAAAATTAAATCTTTTACAATATTATGTACTAATTTTTAATCTAATAGAGAAAAATTTAAAACCCAATTTTAGTATCTGTTCTTTAAAGCAAGTTTAAAATAATTAATTAATTTAATAAGAATGTTCTAAGTAGACACTGCTTTCCTAAAGGAAATCTTTAATAGTTAAAGCAATGATTGATTATCCAGAAATCAATGAGAAAGCATAAAAAACTCTAAAATTTAATAATCGTTTTTAAATAATCATTTTTCAAAAGGATACAAAAAACAAATTAACACAAAAGAAAATATTGTAGACAATCAAGCATTAAGCTTATCTAAGGGTATTTAATTAACCTTTTATTTCGTGACCTTTATTTTTACTTAGTTGTAACCATATTAATTTTTAAAACAACCTTCTACAACATACTTTAATCCTAATGTTATTATTGTTAGTACAAAATTTAGAAAACAATCTTAAGTGAAGGTTCAGGAGGAAATAGCAGCAGACGGTCTGGACTCAGTGTGAAATCCATCATGGAGAAGGTACCTGGTTTCTACTCAGCTGATTCCTGTAGTGAAAAGGGGATAATTCTTTCATTCTCATGTCATGGTGACATAATTGTTGATGAAAAAAAAAAGCCACGTGTGCTCATCTTAAAGGGAATAAAAGAGTGATTCTGGTGTCATTTGAGCAACCACAGTCTGGGAATGCAGAATTACGTTACTCTAAATTCCATGTTTTCTTCTTTCTCTTTGGATTACCTGCCTTCTCCCTTTCTTTCTTCCATCTTTGCTAACTACCACAAAATATTACCATATGAACTATAAAGTTTTGATGAGGTAATTCAGGAACCTGGTAAATTTTCGAATGCGTAGATTTGCAAGTTCATAATTTTGCAGTTGGCTCAGGTTCCTTTGCACATTAACTGAGAACCTATGACTCAACTGGAACTCCATCCCAGAACTATTTTTAACGTGCTAATCTAAATCTTTAAAAGTTCTGTTAGTATATATCTATGTTGTTTCAGTAATGATGCCTGCTTTCTGTATCACATACCAATAGTTTTCTGCTTCTATTGTAAAACACATGTATATGTCAAATAATGCTCCTTGAGCTTAATGCCAAAGGAGACATTCTGAACAGTACAAGCTCCACACAAACTAGAGTATGATCAGACAAAGATCAAGACTTGGTTTGGTGATCAGTCTTGACTTTAAATCATGGCGCTCAGTGGTTAAGAGTTCTTTCTGTTATTGCAGATACTTTAGACTCAGTTTTAATATCTACTTAGTGGCTCACAACTTTCTACAACTCCATTTTCAGGGAATTGGACACCTTCTTTTGGACTCCAATGGTACCAGGCCTGCAAAGAGTATTATACTTACATGCACACAAAATACAAGTATAAATACAAAAAAGTAAACTAATATTTTAAAAGGTCGAATCCAAATACTTTTGAATGTATAATATGTGAAATGAAATGTTAACTTAAATAAGTGGTTTAATTGCACCTTACCATATATTTATATTGTCTTAGAAATAATTGTTTTAAAACTCATTTGACTGCCTTCTAAGCCTTGCTTAACTATTGAAGATCCAATATTCTTAGCAGATAGCATTTAATTGTTGACAAACAAACTGGAAATACTTAAATTTATTGTATGTAGCACTACTTCTACCAAAGTTTTAGTTAATTTTAAATATAGATGATAACTTTGGAGTTCCCATCATTAACATACACACACACACACACACACACACACACTGAAAGTTAAGCAATCAACAATATTCTTGTATTTAAGAAAGTCAAGCTACAAATACAAAATTCTATGGAAGTGATTCATAAAAGCCCTAAATTTCTTTGTCCACAAAGATCTCAAAAACTGAGTGGACCAATTATAATGTAAGTATGAAAAATGTGTTTCAAATTAAAGAAAAGATGGACGGAGTGAGCTGCTGGTTTTAGAACAGTAGAAAACAGAGGATTGAGTGAGCGCTGTGGGCTGAATCGATGGAAAGGTCAGTAAGGAGGATTTGGAGTGAGGGAGAAGAAAAAGCATCCACTTCCTGTGATTGAAAGAAATTCAAACAAAGGGATGCACATAGATCTTTAGTACTTGAGTTATCTCAAGATTAGACAGCAAGATCACTACGGATCTGAAAAAGGAAATGGAGACAAATTTGGAGGAGCGAAAATGCCTCAGAAGCTAAGGGCTGAAATTTCTGTGCAGTGCAATACTTAGATTTAAGAAAAATCTCTCGTCAGTGTCACAAAGAGTTCGAAATCTTAAGTAGTCAAGAAGGAGCAAACAAGATATATTAACCAGTCAAATTATATTTGATCAGAATAATAACTGAGTTTAGGACTTAGAGAACAATGAAAGTTTAAGAGCTTTATAATAATTCCTTTAAAATTGCAAGAAGGCAGACATTTGATTGTGCAAGGAGAGGTAAGTAATGAAACATTCTGAAGTTACTTATTGTTACTTATTTACCAGTACACTTAATGCTAATTTTTTTCTTTCTTTTTGTTTGTATGTTTTGTTTTTGTTTTTTGAGACAGGGTTTCTCTAGTTTTGGAACCTGTACTAGCTCTTGTAGATCAGGCTGGCTGAGAACTCACAGAGATCTACCTGCCTCTGCCTCCCAAGTGCTGGGATAAAAGGCGTGCGCCACCACTGCCCAGCAATACTAATTTTCTTAAACTGCTTAATTATTTTTCAAAAACTTTAAGACTTCCAGGGAAACAAGGACCAGTTTTCTTCAAGAACAATCTCTGAAGCCTAGATGGACAACTGTAAGCACATGGACATATGGACAATAATAGCTAAATACACACAAGGTGTTATATAAATATGAATGTTTATAATCCCTAATTATTTATAATATCACATTATTATATATTAAATAATTATAGAGGAAAGATCAAGAACTCAAGAGGATTGATAGAGAAAATTGGGAGAGAGTTGGCATATCTTTTGTCCTTGTCAGCCCACATTTAGACAGTCACATTGGTGAGATTTTAAGTGTGCTGAGCCTGACATTACTAAGAGACACAATCTCACAGCAAATCGCTCTTCTTCTGACTCTTAAAATCTTCCCAACCTCTATTCCAGGAGG
Source organism: Arvicola amphibius (assembly GCF_903992535.2). Lineage (NCBI taxonomy): Eukaryota > Metazoa > Chordata > Mammalia > Rodentia > Cricetidae > Arvicola > Arvicola amphibius. The sequence continues at coordinate 90,089,360 of NC_052051.1, forward strand.
GTCTCTGAGCCTTAGCTGATGGTGTTGTTTTCTAACAGGATAAGTTTCCCAACAGGTTGAGGCTCCACAACTCTATATTAGATTGGGTGTGGTTTTATATAATGCTCTCTGTCAGTTACAAAGAGATGTTTCCTTGAGAGGTGAAAACTACACTTATGTGTACATATAAGGACAATTTTTTTTGTTTGTTTGCTTTTGAGACAGCTTCAGAGCCTGTCCTGGAACTAGCTCTTGTAAAGCAGGCTGGCCTTGAACTAACAGATATCTGCCTGCCTCTGCCACCCTAGTGCTAAAATTAAAGGTGTGCATTACCACTGCCTGGCTCCAAATATTTAGAATTTAATTAGGGATTATGTTTGTTTATTAAAGGAATGGTTATGGATTCTACTCAGGAAGAGAACACCAATTGGTTAACCATTAACATGGTTAGTCATGAAAACATACATGCAAATATTATTATGTAGACCAAGCAGATTTTATTTAGGAATATATATATATATATATATAATATTTTATATATATCAAATAAATCTTTGCTGGCAAAATCACATCATTAGTATTTTTTTATGGTAGCCAAAATCGACTACCTAAATGGACTTTCAAATTTTATGGATTTTGATATTAAAAAGGAAGATTGGAATATTTCCATGTATAAATAGATTTTTTTTTACAGAACACCCACTTAAATTTGAATTATTTCTAATTGCATAAGCCTGTGTTCATTGAAGTGTAAAGGAGTAATATTATACTAAAATTATTCTTGTTTGTATGAGAGAAATTGTAATTGTTTCAATCATAAGCTTTCTTCTTTAATTTTATTCCCAAGCACTTTGCTCTCATTGTGTATTCTTTCTAGATAACTAATATATACAATACTTGCCTTCATGTTTTCCATCCCATTTACGCTGTGAGTAGCTGCGTTCATTGTTTTTCTGTTGTCCAGTGAATATAAATTAATGAAAACGTGTCTTGAACTAGCACTCTAAGTTACCAAGTTGAGTTACTGTATAAATTTAACACATCGAGCAGTTCTTCAAGTTTAATTTTTAATCATATTATTTCTAAAGAATGTTTTTGTTGCCAGAAATGTCTCTTTATCAATAACTTTGTAATATATTATCTATTAAAAATGAAAATAAAATTACCATCCATGTTTATTAGCATTTTCAACATATATAAATGATTCCATTTGTTTTCACATTCATAATTTGTTTATATTTGTTTCACATGATATAGTGAAATATAAAATATAAAACTGGGTTTTCTCAAGACTTTAAATCCATTTCAAAACCAGGCATGGAAAAGGCAATGATAACAACTCATGAAAAATGGAATTTCTTTTCCTTTTGGTGCTTTTTTTAAAAAAAAAAAATTTGTGCAGCTTTAGCAGCAAAACTGATATATTTTTCTTTTTTTTATTAAAAATTTTCATCTCCTCCCCTCCTCCCACTTCCCTCCCTTCCCCTTCACCCACAACCCAACTCCCTCACTCTGCAGGCCAAAGAGCAGTCAGGGTTCCCTACATTATGGGAAGTCCAAGGTCCTCCCAACTCCTCCCAGGTCCAGGAAGGTGAGCCTCCAAACTGACAAAGCTCCCACAGAGCCCTTCCATGCAGTAGAATCAAAACCCAGTGCCATTGTCCCCAAAATCTCTACCAAAGAACTCCTACAGCTGATAAACACCTTTAGCAATGTGGCAGGATACAAGATCAACTCCAAAAAATCAGTTGCCCTCCTATCCTATAAAGGATAAAGAAGCAGAGAGAGAAATAAGAGAAACATCACCTTTTACGATAGACACAAATAGTATAAAGCATCTTGGGGTAACTCTAAGTAAGGAAGTGAACGATCTATTTGACAAGAACTTTAAGTCTCTGAAGAAAGAAATTGAAGAGGATACCAGAAAATGGAAGGATCTCCCTTGCTCTTGGATTGGGAGGATCAATATAGTAAAAATGGCAATTCTACCAAAAGCAATCTATAGATTCAATGCAATCCCCATCAAAATCCCAACAAAATTCTTCACAGACCTTGAGAGAACAGTAATCAACTTTATATGGAAAAACAAAAAACCCAGAATAGCCAAAACAATCCTATACAATAAAAGTACTTCCGGAGGCATTACTATCCCTGACTTCAAACTCTATTACAGAGCTACAGTAATGAAAACAGCTTGGTATTGATAATTTTCTTTTAATATTTTTGTTACAACATTCAACAAATTCTTTTAAGCAGTAGAATGCTTCTCTAACCAGGTTTCTTTGTTTTCAGTCTATATAGTTATATTCCTAAAGAAACATTATTAGGCAAATTAAATTGATGCGTATTATACAATATGTTAACTTGATGACAGGCAAGGGAATTTGGAAGATTTTGGAGTTAAGCTGTGTATTCAGTACTTCAAATAAACTGATGAACTCAGCTTAGTAAAAAGTATATGTTTATGGATTATAAGATAATTCACAAATAAAAGAATAATAACTGGGTCTTAAAAATTATTATTATTTCTGAATTCAAATGATTAAAACCAGTATTTTGTGGAAATTGGTTCAATCTTAATGAAAAGGATATCAAGTATTTTTGGAGAGACATTTCTACTACATATCACAGTATATATAATAACTTCCAAAGAATAATCCAGATTTGAGTTAGATTTGAATAATGACAGGAACATAAATACATAGTGTTTATTAATATCATGACTATATTCAGAATTACTTTGAAACTTAATTTAAAACTATTCCTATGAAAAGATGCTCTTGTTTTGAAGTGTTATCTGGCAAGAGATTTTACTTGCAAAAGTCATAGAAGCATTATTTATTATGAGGGCAATATGCTTACATCAAAGGAAAATGTTTGTCCTTTGTGATTATTTCAGTGGTTAGGGTTCACATTGTGATGAGAAATGGTCTTGGTTTTCTTGCTTCTGTTTTATTAAGACATGGTTGTTTTCACCATGTGGCTCTTGAATGATCTGGATCTTGTTATGTAGGCCAAGACAGCTCTGAATTGGTAATGTTTCTGTCTCTGACTCTCAGTGCTACAATTACAGAAATGTGCCAATGAACTCAATCAATAATTGTTTATGATTTAAGATTATTTTGCCCTGATATTTGAAATAATTGTAGAGGTATATTCACTCATTCATGTTCAAACTCTGAAATCTAGAAATAGTTTAGAAGCAAGCACATATTTTGTGCTGATTATTTTATATGTATTGTGTGTGTGTGTGTGTTTTCTTTTACTGATTCTTTGTGGATTTCATATTATGCATTCAGATCTCTATTATCTTCTTGTCCCCTGACATCTGCCCTGCATTCTTGAAACCTCTCTACCAAAACAAAACCAAATAAAACAAGAATTAAAACAAAAATAAAAACCACAAAAGAAAAAAAATTGTCATGGAAGCTGAAGTGTGACCTGTTGATACACAGAGTTTACCTTTTAGCCAGTTCATCTTTATACTTGCAAGTGTTAAGTCTCAGGAGGCACTGGCCTGTCTCAAGGCCTCCGGTTTCTGCTATACCAGAGATAATGAACTCTTACTGGGTCTCCTCTTGGATATCACATTATTGTCCTGTGTCATGGAGATCCTGCTGGTTTGTATCTGTAGGTTTGGTAGCTTCACATGTTCCAGCAATTCATATGCTGGATATTGATGTGGGTCAAGCTGTAGCCCTGGTTGGGCCTCGGTGGTAGCTGGTTGGTTGGCTCCCTGGCTTTCCCTCATCAGCACTACCCTGATGAGCTCTCCAACACTGCGTAGGACAGCTCACCCAATTCAGCTTACAGCAAGAAGCAAGGCCAGCGCTCCTGCTCTGAGGCTCTCTCACTCATCTCACGAGGGCCAACTCTACTGTATTGCCCAGGCAAAGTGCAGGGTTCTTGCTCCTTTAAAGTTACATAAAGCACTGTGGTATTTAAGATTTTCTCTATCCCCAATAATCAATTTTCTACACTTGGGAATGACATTGTTTCTGTTGATGACATGTTATCCAAAGCCATTTCTTTTTTTTTATGCTTTATTTTTTTTTTATTTAAAAATTTCCATCTCCTGCCCTCCTCCTCCCCCTTCCCTCCCCTCCCCTCCACCCATACGCCCCTCCCTCTCCAGGCCAAGGAGCCATCAGGGTTCCCTACTCTATGTTAAGACCAAGGTCCTCCCAACTCCCCCCAGGTCCAGGAAGGTGATCAACCAAGCTGTGAAGGCTCCCACAGAGCCCATCCATGCAGAAGAATCAAAGCCCAGCGCCATTGTCCTTGGCTTCTCAGTCAGACCCCACTGACGGCCACATTCAGAGAGTCCGGTTTGGTCGCATGTTCCATCAGTCCCATTCCAACTGGAGTTGGTGGTCTCCCGTTAGTTCTGTCCCATCGTCTCCATGGGTGAACGCACCCCTCACGGTCCTGACTTTCTTTCTCATGTTCTCCCTCCTTCTGCTCCTCATCAGGTCCTTGGGAGCTCAGTCCAGTGCTCCAATGTGGGGCTCAGTCATTTTCTTCATCTATCGCCAGGTGGAGGTTCTATGGTGATATGCAAGAAATTCATCAGTATAGCTATAGGAACTGGTCTTTTCGGGCTCCTGGGAATTTACCCAAGAGATGCCCAATCATACTACAAAAGCATTTGCTCAACTATGTTCATAGCAGCATTATTTGTAATAGCCAGATCCTGGAAACAACCTAGATGCCCTTCAGTGGAAGAATGGATAAAGAAACTGGAATATATACATGCTAGAATACTACTCAACGGTAAAAAACAATGACATCTTGAATTTTGCATGCAAATGGATGGAAATAGAAAACACTATTCTGAGTGAGGTAACCCAGGCCCAAAAAGATGAACATGGGATGTACTCACTCATAATCGGTTTCTAGCCATAATGAAAGGACATCGAGCCTATAATTCGGGATCCTTGAAAAGATAATAAGAAGGTGAACCCAAAGAAAAACATATAGTAATCCTCCTGGATATTGGAAGTAGACACGATCGCAGGGCAAAAATTGGGAACTTGAGGGCGGGGCGAGATGGGGCCAAGGGAAGATGGGGAGAGAAAAGCTTGAAGGGGATAATCGGGGGAGCTCGAAGGAATGGGATGCTTGAGATACAGGAAGGGTGAATATGGGAGCAGGGAAGCATATATCTTAATTAAGGGAGCCATCTGAGGGTTGTCAAGAGACTTGACTCTAGAGGGGTTTCCGGGTTTCCAGGGAGATGTCCCCAGCTAGTTCCTTGGGCAGCTGAGGAGAGGGAGCCCGAAAAGGCCAGTTCCGAAGCCATTTCTTATAACTGATTTACAATTCTTCTCTGTTTCTGTACAGAAAGTTTCATGACTCACTATTTCAATTTTCACTGTTTGATGTTTTCTATCAGGTCAGTTGGAAACAGAACTTCTTGTTAAGTTATTTGCAAATAGAAAGGACCCATTATTTGTTCAGTCAGTCATTCTGGTTGGAGGTAATTTCTTACAAGCACACTGTCGAACTCAGGCCTCTGATGTTTTTGAGTTTTCTTTTTTGGCTTTAAATAGTTATAAGTCACTTATGTGTTAATGTGAATATTTATGAGGAAGACTTTTAATGCCTTCATGTTCTCTTTCTGTGAGGCAGTCTCTATTTTATTTAATTACCAGCAGCATTGTTTTCTCAAAACAAACAAACAAACAAACAAACAAAACCTTAGGTTTATATTTTTGAATCCAGTCTCAGGTTTTGTGTGTATATCAGTCCTTATTCCCTCATGAAGATTTTCCTGACAGGAATACTGGCACAGTCATTCAATTCATGTTTTCTTTCCTCTTTTTCCTCAGAAAGTGGTACCTTTTTTATTCCAGGGACAGGGTCTTGAAACTCCTGCTTATTTGCTGTATATCTTCTTGGTTTGCTTCAAGAAGGAATTTTGTTATCCTTTCGGATATCATAAGTATATTAAATAAAATTTTGGTTGTGTGTGCCTTTCCGGTTTGAGTCCTTTGGTAAGAAACTTTAATGACTTACATGTAACAGCAAGTGAACTCCCTGAATACTTAACCATACACTTGTGTAAGAAATACCTATATTTCTGCCAATCAATTGCCTTACTTAAACAATGAACTAGATGCTGAGCTCTAAGCAAGTGTGATGTATCTTTATCTCACTACTCTGCTCTTTACATGAATGCTGTCTGCAGACACTGTCAAGCAGAATCTGGGGACTGTCTCTAGATCCTAGGCATTCTTAATTAGCAAATTGTACTTTCCTTATTTAAATTAGGATAAATGCCATTTGTCTAAAATTGTCATTTCAATAAGATGAAGCCAAATTTTATTCTTTGGGAACATTTTAGTGTTCAAAACACTTTATTCTTTCCTTTTACTTGTTTAATCAGAGTAACAGTGCCTCTTATACTCTAAAACTATTGATTACATTACTTTCATTTTTCCTAAGTTCATCCTTGCTTTGCTTTTGATATGGATTTTTCCACTTAAGTTACACAATCTGGTGTATACCTTTAAGACTAAGATTATGGAGGTAGAGAATTGGGGGATCTCTGTGTTTTAGTACAGAATTGTTACACAGCAAGTTCCAACTATGGCTATATATTCTGACCTTGCTTACAATATTGTATACTATATATAATATATATTTATATTATATATTTATTTCATTCATTTAAATTTACTTCTTTTTTTTTACTTTCTTTTTTTTTTCCTCATGGTTTATTTTTTTTTATATTTAAAAATTTCCATCTCCTTCCCTCCTCCTCCCCCCTCCCTCTCCTCCTCCTCCCCCTTCCCTCCCCTCCTTCTCCCCCTTCCCTCCTCTCCCCTCCACCCATACCTCCCCTCCCTCCCTCTCAAGGCCAAGGAGCCATCATCATTCATTTAAATTTAAAGGGAAGTGGTATGGGAGGTTCTTCTGTATATGTGTTGCTTTTATTGGCTAATGAATAAAGAAATTGTCTTGGGCCTTTACAGTCCTGAATAGAGGTAGGCAGGGGAAACTAAATGGAATGCTGGGAAAAAGAAGGTGGAATCAGGGAGAAGCCAAGTAGTCACACCAGGGACAGGCAGGCTGGAACCTTACTGGTAAAGCACGAGCCTCGTGATAAAATATAAAATAATAGAAATGGGTTAACCAAAGATAAAGGAGCTAGCTAGCAATATGCTTAAGTGATAGGCCAAGCAGCGACTTAATCAATACACTTTCTGTGTATTATTTTAGGGCTGAGCAGCCGGGGACAAACAAGTGACATCTTACAACAAATTGGTGCACCAACGTGGTTGACTGTATCATGTTAAACCTGAGAAAGCTTGAAAGAAATTCTAGGCACAAAAGAATAGAGTTAAGCATGGCTTAACATCATGTCTCCTTTAAGAGAAGTTTTCCTGATTCAGCAGTAGTAAAAATCAAAAACAAAAACAAAACAACAACAACAAAAAACACCATGTAAGGTTTTGAAACTACAGATTTGGGGCCATGGTGCTAGCACGAGCACCATGTGAGGTTTGGGAGGTTGGTTATGGAACACTTAAACGGGGTTCATGATCAGAATGCTACAACTTGCTTAATGGCAACATATACCTGCTTCTACCTGACCCTGGATCTGGGGAGGAGAGACTAGCCTAAGGGGCAGTGAAGAGATCTCTGACATGTTGGACTGGGTAGATTCAAAAGGCAAAGCAGCCTTAGTTCTAGTCAAGCCATTTTGCATTTTAAGAAGTGCTCCTGGACAGAACAGGATTTCAGATTAAGGCATAAAACCTTTCTTTTTTATTTAAAGCGAAGGAGAAATGGTATGCGAGGTCCTTCTGTATATGTGTTGCTTTTATTGGATAATGAATAAAGAAACTGCTTTGGGCCTATAGCAGGGCAGAATAGAGGTAGGTGTAGAAAAATAAACCAAATGTTGGAAGAAAGAAGGTGGAATCAGGGAGAAGACATGGAGCCACCGCCAGGGGCAGTTGCACTGGAACCTTATCAGTAAGCAATACTCTTAAGTGACTGACCAAACAGTGATTTAATTAATACAGTTTCTGTGTGATTATTTTGGAACTGAGCATCCAGGAGCAAGCAAGCAGCCTTTTACAACAAGAAGGATGTATACTATATGTGTCACGCAAATTCTGTTTCTAGAACGTAGCTCATTTTAAATCACATTTTTTTTGCAAAAGATATAATGCATTTACAAAGTTTTAATATGGCAGAGCTAGCACAAACTAGTCACAAAGATGTCATTTTGTTAATATTAACAGACAACTATAAAATAATGAAAAATCCAAAGTGCAAATGTATAACATCAACCACTTAGTGTCTCATGTCCTCTTTGTTCTTTAATATAGGTATTTTTTCATGCAGTGTTTTCTGTTTATGTTTGCCCCTCCCATAGCTCACCCCAGATCCATATATATATACATATTTAATATATATATATATATATATATATATATATATATATATATATTAAAGAAAATGATATGTTCATTTGTGGGTTTGGACGTATACATGTGTTTGTATTCAGGTGCTCTCTGAGGTATAGTATCCCTTAGAATTGGAATAACATGCAGGAGTGAACTGCTTCTGTGCATGGTTGTGCAGGAAATTAAACTCAGCTGCTTTTTGCTAGAGCAGTATGAACCCTTAAGTATTGCGACATTCCCCTATACTTCAATGAGTCATTTTTAATATTTATTTTTCTGGCTTTTAAATATTGTTGTATAATGAACTTGTTTCCACTTTAATTCATGATATTTGTAAAGTAAACTTACAGGGTGTGATGTTCTGTGAAAAAAATTATTAAAAAACATTTAGTTTAGGAGTTAGTCACACATTCGTGAAGCCAACTTTTAACTATCTGGAGTCTCAAAGTAGTTCATAAACTTCTACAATCCATCATATCTATGATATAATGCTTTATCTAATAAAATGATATATGTGCATAGTTTTGAAAAGGATAGTGTCTACCTGAACTCTTAATGAAAACTAAAATCTATGTTATATTGTCTCCCTTTTTTTGAAAGGAAAACACAAAAAATGCAAACTGTTTTTTATGTAAAGGAACATGAATACAGTTTTATTTATAAGTAAAGCATAAGTATAATTTTTAATATATGGAATTTATAGACTATTTATAGTCAATCCTCTTCTTCCTTTAAACTTCATGCATAACTGATCTTATAGATGACTGTGACAGATCAGGAAGTAAGGATCCTATTCCGCAATTCCAAAGGCAAGCTGGAACAAAATTTATTTCTCATTACAAAATTTGCTTAGCATCTAACAAGCCCTCAGTTCTATCCCTTCTAATATACAATAAAATCTGGCCCTACCTCATATTCTATATTAAAAAGATGTCAAGGATATAAAAGCAAACAAAGCAAAGAGCATTTCAGTGTTTCCAAGGAGATGTTGAGTGGCTACAATGCCAGAATTATGAGGACTATAGGATGACAAGGAAGTAAAGAAGCTCACTTACAGACTAGATCTGACTTTCATATGATAGTAGTTTTATATCTTCTTAGAGTACAACTATTCACCTCAAAATTCAGGGAACACAGTTACTGACGCATAATAACCAATGAATAATAACTTACTAAATTGGTATATTGCTATCTATAGAACACAATAATAACAATAAATAAGCTGTCATTATAAACATGTTTTTAGTGAATTGAATAAATTATGTGTTAAAACCTTTGCATGGTTTAATGTTATAACATCTTATTTATTTTACAAAATAAATTTATAAAAGAAACATAATTATTTCCCTAAGTTAGTATATAAAAATAGAGGTGCAGAACTCTTGTTAGCTCATAGTCACGTGATAGATGACAGAACTAAGTTTTAGATAAAAGTTGTCTGGTCTAAAATATTTTTATTAACTTAATAAACAAAATACTTAACACATAATACACTATTATTAACTTAATACTGAGTTCACAACTTACAATTCTTACCATGTATGTTCCTTGATATTTTTTGGTTCAAGAATATTTATATTTTGATCATATTAACTCATTTTGCTCTTCTTCTTTCTGTCTGCCTTCCTTTCTTTCCTTTTTAATTTTGTCTACTCATTTTAGTTTATACATTCCAACCACAGTTTTCCCACCCAATCCTCCACCCAATCCTCCTCCTGAACTACGGCCCCTTTCCCACAGGCCACCTACCTTTTACTCCTCTCAAAGAATAAGATCTCCCATGGGAAGTCAACGAAGCCTGGAACATTAAGTTTTATCTTATTTACTATCCTTTGCCTTACAGAAGCTTTTCAGTTTCAGGAGGTCCCATTTTTAACTGTTGTTCTCAATGTCTGTGTTACTGGTGTTATATTTAGAAAATGATATCCTCTGCCAATGTGTTTCAAGGCTACTTCACACTTTCTCTCCTGTCAACTTCAATATAGCTGAACATATGTTGAGGTCTTTGATTCACTTGGACTTGAGTTTTGCGTATGGTGATAGATATGGATCTATTTACAGTCTTCTACATATTGACATCCAGTTATGCCAGCACTATTTGTTAAAGATGCTTACTTTTTTCTATTGTACCTTCTTTATCAAAGATCAGGTGCATGGATTAATTTAAGGATCTTTGATTTGATTCCTATTTCATGTGTCTGTTTTTATTTCAATATCAAGCTATGTTCATTAACTACTATAGATCTATAGTAGAGTTTGAAGTTAGGGATGGTGATGCTTCCAGAAATTCCTTTATTGTACAGTACTGGTTTAAGCTATTCTGGGGTTTCGTTTTTCCATATGAATTTGAGTATTGTTCTTTCAAGGTCTGTGAAAAATTGTGTTGAGATTTTTAGGGGAATTGCATTGAATCTTTTGATTGCTTTTGGTAAGACTACCATTTTTTTTTTTATGTTGATCCGACATATCCAAGAGCATGGGAGATCTTTTCATTTTCTGATATCTTCTTAAATTTCTTTCTTCAGAGACTTAAAGTTCTTATCATGCGGGTCTTTCCCTTGTTTGTTTAGAATTACCCCAAGAGATATTTTAGGTTGCTTGTGGTTATTGTGAAGAGTGATGTTTCTCTAATTTCTTTCTTAGACTGTTTAATATCTGTATATAGAAGGGCTACTGTAGCACGAATAATAAAAATCCAGAGACAGATATTGGGGTCAACCTGAAGATGAGAATAGCAAAGCAGTCAAGACACTAGAGAGCTCTTAACTCTAGGAAATCTTCAGACTGAAAGAGAGAGAGAGTTCCTGTCTTACCCCACCTGTTATTCCTCTCTAGTGCTGGGATTAGAGGTATGCACCATCATGCCCCTGTGTCTGTGGCTAACTAGTGTGGTTGCTGGGATTAACGGTGTGTGCATCCACTGCCAGGCCTGTATGGCTGACTAGTGTGGCTGCTTTGCACTGACCTTCAGTCAAGCTTTATTTATTAAAATACAAACAAAATATCACTACATTTCCTCTTTTTGTCTAAAATAAGAAATGAAGGCTATAACTATTATAAGAAAATCTATATACAATGGTAGTATTTAGTATAGAAGTCTATATTTTACATTTACTGAAAATTGTGGAATATTTATTTTCATCACATTGTATTTTCATATTTAATTTATTATTGTTATATAATTTTGTCTCCTAACATTGTGTTTTCTCATTTTCCTTTTATTTTTAATTTTAGTTAATTCATTTGTCATTTAATTTTAAGACAAAATCTGTACCTCAGGATATGTTTCTTCATATTTGATACATTTAATATTCCTGGTGCTATTATTAGTTTGGATCATTTTATCAAAGAACAGGGAGACATATGAAATAAATTTTTATTCCAAAACTCATGTTTCAGTAATATATTTATCTGTTATATTATTTATTTGGTTGATTACTATTTATAATGATAAATAGTACTTATACATATAAGTATGATATGTTTAGCTATCATACTTATTTTATGTATATTTTCTTACTTTTGATCATAGTTTGATATATTAATTGTCCCTTTATTTTTATTAACTTTATTTCCATATGCCACTTGTAGATTTCTTTGGCTCACATTGAAATTTTTATATATTAAAATTATTTTTGTGATATATGTAGTTTTAAAAAGTTTTTTCAAATATCTAATTGATATTACCCCTGTTTTATAAAAGTACTAGAATTTCTGATTTTCTAATTTATTAATAATATTTCTTTTTCTTTGAAATATTTGTCTTTTCCCAATTTATTCTGCTGACTTTTCTGTTTTTATTTTCTGTGTGCCAATTTAATCTTGTAAGTAAGACATATTCAGAGGGTAATGTACACCCTATAAAAATTAGGTTAATTTAAGCAACAATCAACATAATGCATAAATAAAATGCCAAGGCTGAGCACGGCAGTGAATGTCTATCACCCTGCAGTTTGGGGCTGGAGCTGGTGAATAGCCATGCATTTATGCTAGCCTGAGACACAATGTGAGACTTTGTCTTATAGAAGTAAATGAATGAACTAACTTACAGATCAATAATACTGTTGATAAAACCATTGACTGACAATTTAGAAGAGAGAGAAATTAAACTTTATAACTGTGAAAAAGGTACATTTATTCAAGCAGCAGAGTATTTTCCAACATGTGCCATGATCTGGGTTTGATTTGCAGCACAAGTAAAATTAAGACTAAAGACAGACAGAGGAGATTTTCAGCTAAGGAGGTTATAAATTTGTTAGTAGCCTCCTGTAATTTCTCCTATCAGATTAGTATACCTTAAATATTTGAAATAGTTTAAATAGTTTATAGTTATTCTTCATTAATTATTATTAGTATTTGTTAATTACGCAAGATAATAGATCTCATAAATGTATTTGTATCATATTCACTTAAGCCTATTTCCCTCCCCTGATCCACTCCCACTCTCTTAACCACTAACCTATCTCTCCAGCAATCCAACCCCACTCTCATTAATCCCTTTTCTGTACCTACCAACATAGTCTTCCTTTTACTGTCATGGCTTAACTAACTAATTAACTAACTCACTAACTAATAAATTTGATGGCCCAATGAATTTCAGTATAGTTGCATGCAGAATCCTGGGTAAGGGATTATTTGCATGTGTATGGGATTATAATCCGTGATGACACTACTGAAGAAAATGTCTTTCTTTTCCAGGGACTCATTAACTACTGATATAAATTCAGGAAGGGTTAGGGCCTATTGAGCCCTTCTAATGAATGATCATTGTTTTCCTGTGAGTGAGAGGCATATAGAAACTCTCTTCTTCTACCTATTCCACATCTCTAAGAATAAAGTGTTTAAAACAATCATCCAACAATGACTATTAAAAAAACCTCAGATTTCACTAAAAGTAAAAAGTCTGTGCCTATTTTGTTACTGGATAAATCTTGGACAGAAAGCAATCTTATTGATTTTTATATATAAACCAATTCCAAACAAGGAGAGAGCATGTGGTGTCCTTTGAGAAAATCATATATGAATATATAATTACTGTATTTATCATGACAATAATTTGTGCCTCTATTGTTGGTAAGGAAATGAATTAAGGAAGAATAGTAATTCTTAAGAGTCACAGTTGGTAAAGCTGCCATTTTCCCTGGAGAACAAGGTTCCTTCCATCTTTCTCCAGCAGTTTCTATATCAAGATGCTGCTGTTTCAGCTGTATGTAGGGGACAAGTCTTCCTTTCCATATCCCCCACCACAACCTGTAAGTTCTCCTGCATGATGTTATGCTAGTAATTCAGATTCTAAAAGATTGGATGGAACACAAGCTATCAAATAGTAAGACATATATATTATCCTTGGTAAGAAATCCTAGGGGAATGTCTCCAGGAATACTCTAAGCTGAATTCCTGCATATGTTACTGTTTTTCCAGCAACAAAGATCAGAACAAAAAAGCTGTGTGTCTTCTCTATTGAGATCCTGTCAGAAATAATACTTGGATTTCTGCTTTTTCCTTCTGTGAAAAGAACCAGTTGTGTTCCTAAGTCCACTCTGTAAAGAAATCCCTTAAGGTTTTGACTTTGTCCCTGACAACTTTCATGCATCATATATAGGACCAGGGAGAGGAACTGTACCCACAGTAAAATAGAACAAGACAGGGTGATATGCTATTTAATAGAAAGATGAAAGAACAAATGAGTCAAGAATCCATCATTCTTCTGAATGAAAGAAAGATAAGCAATGGTCACTGAATAAATGATCACGACTAAATTGTGTGGTAATGTTAAGATATTGGGCCTGTCACTAAATTGCTGGCTTTGATACATTTATTACTGAGGTTTCCCTGCAATAGATTATTTTAAAATATTAAACCTTTTACAGTTAATAATTATTAAATCCTCCCTGGTGAAATGAATCTTATGATATGTTTGATGAGGTTTGTGGATTTTCAAAATAAACAATAAGATAATTAACACTGAAAGGTGACTCAACCAATATAATCTCCACCATCTTTGTGAGATGAACTAGTACATAAGAGGAATGCTTAGGACACAGCATTAGACATCACAATCCAGTTGGTAGAGAGTCTGCCTTTAGTTTTATATTTACATATGCAATATAAATATATATGTACACACACACACATATATCCAGGAGACTCAAGCTTTTATCTTTGTTTTATATCTGCACTAAAATTCAAAAAACACTCCCCATTATATTAAGCGAAATGTAATTAAATATTTTGTTGATGAGTTTGAGTTAATTACAACCTTGTGGATTTGACGCAAACTAAAATGACACAATCATGATTTGTGAAATAAACACCACAGCAAATCACACAATGAGGATCACCCAATGAGTATTAACTATTTAATACAATGCAAATTATGAAAGGTGGGGAGGGGGCGAGTCAACACATACTCTTCATGGTTGATATTACAGCAGTGCTAAACCTTCTGGGTCGTTGGCATCAGGCATTAGAAAGAAAGTGAAGTGCCAGGATGCAGAGAGGTAGGATAATGACTAAAATTGCAGGAAATGTGAAGGAGCAGCTGGATAGAAAACTTTGAATTTGCAGGTTCAATCTTAAAAAGAATACAAACAAACAAAAAAAGGTCACTGTGAGATACTCAAAGGACAGAAAAAGAAGGGCAATAAATAGCCTCCTGTTCTTTGTGTGGAAGTTGAGTTTCTGGAAGAATGTGAAAGAAAATCATATAAGCAACAGTTTTAAAAATGCAACTTGATTATATATATATGTTCCATATAGTATTTTTAACACATATATAAAATAACTAAATAACATCTCGGAAGGGTTAGATGTACTTAAGGAAGAGGGCTCAGTATATGAAGGTGATACTTACATAATCCTGGCCATCTGAGTTTGATGCCTATAATCGAAGGAAAAGAAGAAAACTACCTCCTGAAAATTGTCCCCTGGCCTGCTTATGCATTTGCCTGTACTCACACATAAACAGTGATAATAAATAAAATTTAAAATATTTTAAAATATTTGGATATTAGGTTAAATTCATTATCTAATAGTACCAATTATACTACTTAATACCTTAAAGAAGGAGATATTTTAAAGATTATGATATAATTACATTTATTTATCTCTTCCCTCTCCTTTTCCAATCCCTCCCATACAGACCTTCCCAATATTCTTCAACTTCATGTCCTCTCTTTTCACTAATTGTTAGTGTGTGCATATTTATTCCTATATATAATTTGTTCAGTACATATAAAATTGCATGTATGTATGTTTTCAGGGCTGATCATTTGACACTGGGCAACCAATTGTTGTGTTCTTACCACAGAAGAGCAACTCTCCCTCTCTCTCCCACATTTCCTCAGCTGCCCATAATTATTTATGTATTGTTCAGGCTTGATATCTAGTTTGGCATATTGAATGATGCCGTCCTTGTTTAACTCACAGTTAGGTAATCACTTTGGTGAGACTTTATGTGCATAGTTCTTGTTGTTACTAGTAGACACCATTTCACAGCAAACTCCTAGATTCTCTGGTTGTCACAATCTTTCTGGCCCATTATATATATGATTATATATATGATTGTATATATGATTGCCAGTTTCTATACATACATACACACATAAACATATAAGTACACATATACATATACATACACACACGTGTGTGTGTGTGTTTGCGTGTGTGTGTGTGTGTGTCAGTTTGAACTGTCATCCAGAACTTTGTATTTTCATCAGTTGTGATTTTCTGTAGTGATTTTGTGTGTTGCAAATAAAAATTTCTTTGGTGAGGTATGAAGAGAAGACTTTCATATTTTGTGTAATGAAAATATTTACAGATTGTTGTTAGGGTTTATACTGCTTTATTAAGATAGTGGGTAAATATTCTCTTCCATTACCCATAACTCCATTAGGACTGAGTAATCAGAACTTGATTAGTCAGAGTTCTCTAGGTGAATGGAACTGATAGAATTATATATATATACACACCACACACACAAATATAGAATTATATATATATATTATATATATATATACACACCACACACACAAATATATATATATATATTTATATAACTATATATACACATATATATATATATATATATATAGTTTGTGTGTGTGGTGTGTGTGTAAAATATAGACTACATATACATATATGAATATAAATTTTATATATGACACACTTATAGAATGATGAATATATTTTTCAATGATTATACATGTAGACTATAGATTATATACATTTCTATAATTATATATTATATGTGGCATATGCATTTCTATATGTATTTCTATATATGTATTTCTATATATATGTATTTCTATAATTATGTTATATATATATATATATTTATCATTCTATCATTTTTTCCTCCAGAGAACCCTGACTAATATGATAGCTGATATATAAGATTTATATATGCATGAATATATGTAAAATTGGGATGGATGTAATATACTTGTCTACATATATATGTATACACACATATAAATCACATACAAATTTGTACATGTGTGAATGTATATGATTTATTACAATGGTTTACAGGCTGTGCTCCACCTGGTCTAACAATGGGTGTCTACCAACAGAAAGTCAAAGAATACAGAAGATGCTTTGTTATGTCCACAAGGCTGGAGGTCTCAACTAATTTTCAGTATACTCCATAGTCCTGAAGACAAGGGCTCTAATGCCACAGTATGAATGAATTTGCCATCCAGAGCAAGAGAATGCAGCCAAAACCTGACCTTTCTTGTTCCATGTCTCCATGTGTACTTGACTTCAGTTTCATAGGATCACAAGTCACTTTTGTCTTATTTCTTCAGGTATGCATGCAGTGCACATGCATATACATGCAGAAAAAATGATAATATATTTTAAAGGAAAATAAAATAGGGTGAACAGATAAAATAAATTGTCTTAATATTTCAATTCAATAGATGCAAGTTAACGAAAGAATGAATAAAGAAAATGAGGTAATTTGCTTAATGGAATATTAATCAATGGTAGAAAAACAATGACATCCTGAAATTTGCAGGCAAGTGGACAGAACTAGGAAAAAGCATCCTGAGTGAGGTCAAGACTCAGGAAGACAAACATGGTATGTAATCCCTCATAAATGGTTATTAGATATAAAGCAAAAGATAACCAGGCTGCAATCTATAGCCCCAAAGAAGCCAGGTTAAAAAAGGAACTCTTAACAGGGACACACATAGAAAGCCCCAGGAAGTAAAATATTTAAGATCGCCTGGGTAAAAAGGGAGGGGATAGAAAGGAGGGGTTGGGTGATGGAAATATGAGGTATCACGAAGACCCAGTTGGGGTAGGGACAGAGTGGAATAGCAATGAAATAGATACCTTCATAAAGGGAGCCATTATGTTGTAAGCGAGAAACCTGGTGTTAGAGATATTTTCAGGAATCCACAAGGATGACCTATTGCTAGTAAGACACCTAGCAATAGTGGACAGGGTGTCTGATTCCCCTTTAATCAGATTAGTGAATACACTAATTGCCATCATAGAACATTCATCCAGTAACTGATGAAAGCAGATGTAGTGACTTGCAGCCAAGCTTTGGGCTGAGCTCCTGGATTTCAGTTGGAGAGAGGGAGGAGAGCATGACGGGGAAAACCACAGAGATAGCTAACCTGAGCAAGTTGGAGCTCACAGACTATGAACCAACAGCTGGGAACTTGCGTGGGACCAAACTAGACCCTCTGAATATAGGAGACAGTTATGAGGCTTGATCTGCTGCAGTGGGCCTCTGGCAGTGGCACCAGTACCCATCCCATGTGCATGTTCTCGCTTTTGGAGTCCACTATGGACTCCTTGATATGGGGTGTGGGGCTTGTCCTACCTCAAGTTGATATGCCAGATTTTGTTGACTCCCCAAGGAAGGCCTTACTCCCTCTGGGAGTGGTTGGACTGGAGGGGGAAAGAGAAGTGAGGGGAGAACTCAGGAGAAAGGGAGGAAGAGGGAACTGGGGTTAGTATGTAAAACTTTTTTTTTTAACCAAGATTTAATGTACATTTATTCTTAACACATGGAACATATATTATAAAGATTTCATACTGAATAAATGATATTCATTAAGCCAAAAAAGGAAAAAAAAAGGAGGAATTTACATCAAGTTTTTAGCTACATTGTTGAAATACAAATATGCAGATTTTATCACTGAAAAAAATCTCAATATGTTTCTTCATCAGAAAATTCAACTGAACCTAGAACTTTTTCACACCTCGATTAGAAAGGAAACAAAACAAAACACAAACCCAGAAAAAATAAACTATAAGTTGATTGGCTGCCGAGACAGCAAGGACTTTTTACAGAGACCTGTACAGCATTGCACCAAGGGGGGCGATGTCTGGCAAGAGATTAAATAGCTGTGTCTCGCTTTGTGCAGGTCACCAACTTGTTAACTCGTCATACTATAAAGGGGTGGCTGGGAAGGGGACCAAACTGTGGCGATCCAAGGGTATGTGCAATGTACAACATCATATATATACACACGTGGCAGCGCAGCCGCTGCAGCTAAAGGTTAAAACCAGTTTTAAGAGGGGATCTCAGGGTTATTCATACAATCAAGGAGGAGAGAAAGAGGTCAGGGTGTTGTAGATTCACACATGATACTTTGGGGGAAAAGCCTTTTTTTTTTTCTCCTCAACATTTAACTAAGAACCACTCAGAGTTCAGTCTGTATGAGTCACGGCTGTTGGACATCTCGGTATCACCATTGATGAACTCATTGGTTTCACAAGTCATTTGTGATGTACTGTTTTTGATTGGCCAGTCATGACAGCCGTGGGACACCTCCCCTCCCTGTGTGTGTGTGAGTGTGTGGAGAACTTAGAAACTGATTGTTGCCCTTCATTTATGCAAAACCACCTCAGAATCCCGTTTACCCTGTGCTGTCCAGCTTCTCCCTTGGGAAAGTCTCTCCCCACCCCCACTCCCTAACACCTTTCTGTTCCTCATCCACACCTGCTTCCCTCAGGACCCCACCCTATTTGGAAAGACAAAGCTCTGCCTAGATAGAAGACTTTTTTATTTTAACCAAAGTTACTGTTGTTTACAGTGAGTTTGGGGAAAATGGCTTTCCCAGTTCTTGCATCAACGGGATGCCACATTTCATAACTGTTTTTAATGGCTAAAAAAAAAAAAAAAAAAAAAAAAAAAAGGAAAAAAAATACAAAAAAAAAAAAAAAAACCTGAAGGAAAAAAGGTGACTGCTGAACTGTGTGGTTTATTGCTGTCCATTCACAATCTCGCAGGAGCCGAGATGTTCGCAGTTGTGAGCAGACCCTGTTCACTGGAGAAGCCTGTGCAGTAGAGTGTAGATCCTTTCATGTACTGTACTGTAACCTGATACTGTAAACATACTGTAATAATAATGTCTCACATGGGAATGAGAGAAGACGCTGGGTCAGCAGCAAGCTGTAGTTTTTAAAACATGTAAAACTTTTCTAATAAAAAAACTTAAATGGCAAAAAAAAAGAAGTCTTATAATTTCAGCAACTAATACTAGTGTATAATTCTCATGGAAAATTTCTAATTATAGGTAATTATTTGTTGAAATTTTGCCTAGGTAGATAGTAAGTATTGAAAGAAAATGCAATAAGTAATAGCATAACAAATTATTTTTGCATATAACAAGATATGCAACAAAAAGTATAACCAACCAAAAAGATCCAGAAACAAGATTTTGCACTAAAAATTGTCTTATAATAATAGGCACGGATATTTACAAAATTTTCTCTTCTTAGTTTACTCTAAGAATTAAGTAATTTGTTATGAAACCACCATATATCTAGTTGCTAATAACTACTTTTTATAAACTTTTTAATCACTGTAAAGATTTAAAACATCTTTTAAATATCTCTAAAAATTATATTGCTTATAATTGTCATATGTCATTATCCAAAGGCAGGTTCAACATATGTATATTGTGCTCTATCATCAAAATCCAGAAGAATGACAGGCATTTGATAGATTATATACTACAAGACTTCATACTTTCCTAAGTAGCTCTAACACTCAATTTGACATGTGTTTGTACATCAACACATGCTTAAGATTTGACATTAAAGTCACTTCACGTCAATTCTTGTTTTCTAGAAAAAATCATATCCTTGGTGTTCAGTATATTTATTGTTTATTGTAAGCATTTGTCATAACTTTATCAAAGATGGGATAGACCAGAGCCATAAACTAAATTTTAATACCTGATTATTAGCCTATAAATCATTTCAAAAATAAAAACAAACCCACCAAAAATCCAAAATTTTTCTTTGACTCATAGGTCAGGATTTTGCTTTTAACTTACAAAATCTGTTACTTTATGTCAATAAAGTAATCACCCTAAACTTATTTCTTTTTCCTTATGTGTAGAATAATAAAATTTAAAACATAGATATTTCATGGTTAAAAAATTCATATAGAATATGATGACTAGTGTCTACTATATATAGTTAGACAGTTAATTTTTATCTTTATATATTTCCTAAAACTTTCATCATTGACATTGATTCAGCTCCATCTAAAGTAAAGGAGAATTTCCCTCTCAAATACTATTTAAAGTAAAAAAAAAGAAGATTTAAGGAAATTGAGTATATTCTGAATTTGGGCTAATTATTTCATTCAGTTAATGATAAAAATGAATATGAAAAATTTATAGGGTGAATATTGGATTTTGTGTATGATGGCTTTCAGATGAGTTCACTAACCTAGATTATCTATAATTGCCATGGGTTTTAGTGGTTTTAGTGAATATAGCCTGTAGATTATTCTTCAGATTAAAAACTTCAACTATAGGATACATGTTAAATTAGAAATTTCATGCTTTTGATTTTTTTCTTTCTGTGAAATACACTTTCCTTTTTAACAGGATATGTGGAGGTATCATTTTAAAAAGAGATTTTCATTCCTAGACAAATCAACTAATTGGTCTCTGAAAATAAATTCCTAAACACTTTGTGTCTTTGTCTTTCTGTGTTTTTCCAACATGAAATGCAGTTTTACCTTGCTATATTTGATAATTAGCTGAATGCTTTATTCGTTTCAGGAATTAGAATGTGTATTTTTGTCAAGCTTGGTCTATTTATGTATATTTTTAATGCTCAGCTTCCACAGATGGATACTATGTGGCCACATTTGGTACACTCTTATTCCTTATATATAGCAAATTGCCTGTGAGGCTCATATATGCTCAATAGTTTTAATTGCTGTGTACTTCAAACTTTTCTTACATTGTGCCATCTGGCACACATAAACATTAATGAATTTTTAAGCATAATATGCAGTGTTCTCCATTAGAAAGGTCTGAAAATCAATCTTGAACTACTGGTAAGTTACAGATAAGTCTTACCAAAGTTAACAAACTTACAATCAGTGGTTTTGTGTCATTAAGGCACCAAAGCATAACTGATAAATACAATAGTTTTCCTTGCTATTTAGAATAATTATGTATAATAACACAACTTATTTTACTTAAGATTTAAATTATAAAAGGCATCTTCAAATATATTCAGAAACAATATTCAAAAATTAAAAAGTAAACAGCCACTTCTCTTAATAGACAACATGTATATGAAAAGAGCTGGGAGAGAGGATTAGCATATGAAGTGGCTAAACAACCAGAGACCTGTTCAGTTCTGTCATTTCCCTCCATTCAGTTAGCCCATGCTGTACTAAACATGTCCTGGCCACGTGTGGAGGACTTGGCTTGTCCTTTATTATAGGTCTCACACTAGAGTCTAGGCAACTAGGAGTAGCCTACCACTGTTGTACTGTTTCCCACAGCTTCCCCAGATGAAGGCCTGGAACAGGAAAAAATTTAGCATGTATAGTATTTGCTATTCTAATGTTATAGTATATTTTTCTTTAGAATAATGACAGAAGATAAAGTCCTAGAAGAGAATTCCAGTGACTATCTGTCTTCTTGTTCTAACCAGAATTTCTGTGATATCTGTACCTTTCTTCTCTATTTGCTCCTATATGAACACACATACACACATACATATATAAATACACACTCACGTATATACATAATATATATATATACATTTTATTTTTTAAAGCAGTTTTTGTATGTTTATTTTTTGAATATTAATTTAATTATTGATTTTTATTGAGATCTACATTTTTCTCTGCCACCCATCCTGCCTCTCCCTTTCCCTTCAACCCTCCCCCAAGATTCCCATGCTCCCAATTTACTCAGGAGATCTTGTCTTTTTCTACTTCCCACGTATATTAGATCTATGTATTTTATTTAACTGAAAGACATGAGCTACTGAAATTAGGCTTGAGAAATTTTTGTGTAACCAAAGCTCAAGTAGTTTTGACTCCTTTTTGATGGCTTGTTACTTCATCTTATAACCACTTGGGAGCTTGCTTGAGAGTGTCTTTAAAAGTCATAGACAAGTCAGAATTTGCAATATTGGATTAAAAAGATATGTGATTAAAATGTATGCCTTCATTTTCTTTGTGACTCAATTATATTGTCTACCAGATGATTTGATAATTCATTTGAGATATTTTGTGATGGCATAGACTGATAGTGGACACATTGATATTTTGTTGAATAGAAGCAAACCTTGTCAAATTATCACAAAACTTTATTGATATTCAAGTACAGAAGTTCAGATTCTTGACATTTCCACAAGTATCTATTTTAAAAATATTCTCTATCCATGGCTACTGTAGCTTTCATACAGCTAAAGAGATACACAGATATACATATGAGGGATAGATAGATGATGATAGATGGATGGTATAGACAGGGAGAAATCGATTAAGCTTAGAGCTGCAATTTGCACAATTTCCGCAAGATATACACAATATTTTCTTTGTTACCTTGACTTATCTGACTTTATCTCAACAGAAGACTTGATTATTTAGGTCAAGGATCTCAATAGAGATTAGAAAAACTAATTATGTTTTCTTTCCTTATTAAATAAATATTTATTCTGAAGATACATTGAAATTTGGTAGGAATAATTCCAAATGAGTATTGAGGACTTCTAAAAGATTAACTTGGTGAAATCTATGCTAATGGATGAAACATGATTAATAAAAACTCAGAGTCAGAATTTGAGGTCAACCTAAAGATTTGAAAAGTAAAACAGCCAGCCGCTGGCTCTTACTTTCACCTCAGTCTGAAATGGCAATCCTGCCTCCCGGAATCTCAGCATAAGACTGTCTCTGAGAGTTGTTTTCCCTTGTTTTATATTTCTCTCTAGGGCTGGGATTAAAGGCATAAACCATCTGATTTTTTTTTGTTTGTTTGTTTGGTTTTTTTTGTTTGTTTTTTTTTAATTTTTCGAGACAGGGTTTCTCTGTGGCTTTGGAGCCTGTCCTGGAACTAGCTCTTGTAGACCAGGCTGGTCTCGAACTCACAGAGATCCGCCTGCCTCTGCCTCCCGAGTGCTGGGATTAAAGGCATGCGCCACCACCGCCCGGCTGAACCATCTGATTTTTATGGCAACTAGTGTGGCTACTAGGATTAAAGGTATGTGTTACCATAACTAGATCTATAAACTGTTTTACTCTCAGATCTTCAGGCAGTCTTTATTTATTAAAATATAATTGAAATGCCAATACAAATGGAATTTTAAAAAGCATCCCAAGAGAAGATGCAGATAACTCAGAACATTTATGGCTAGCCTACACAATTTTAAATTCTCTTCTTACTTTCTCGCTACCTAACAATTTGATATGTCTCATAGAGACATGAATTACAGCACTTGCTTAAAGGCCCCCAAAGTGAAAACTATGTTTTCCTGACATAAATAAAAGTTTAATTTGTATCATTGGGTGAAAAAAAACTAGTCGATTAAGATCCCAAACATATGACATTCTGAGAAAGACTAACTACAGAGACTAAAAGAGAGTGGTAAATATAAAGGGGATGTATATGTGTGTCAGAAGTTTCATTCCTTGCACTGCTTTTGTGATGGGTCATTTTAATTCAAAATTCTCTGTATCTCAGTTGTAGCAAGTTTCAAAATTTATACCCATTGTGTATTTTCTTAAAATTGAGAAACATTGTCAATCACTTGGAGAAGAGTCCTCAAATTTCTGGATGTAATTTTCCTGTTTCCTCATTATTCTTGCCCGACCTGCAACCAGTTCTTTTAAGACCTGTTAGACTTCATGGGTTTTTGAGAAGGACACACATACTCATCTAAATCTCTCCAGAAACTTCCTTTCCCCCTTGTGCCTCAGCTTATCCCATGTATACTTGCCCCAAATATGAATTCTTACATGAGCTCCATGTATTTATATGCACAGGTTTGAGTGAGTACTCATAGAAACATACTAATTTCTAAACTACTAAGTCCATTTAGCTTTGTCCCATGGACCACTGGACTGGATGACTTATCTGGGATCTGGTCGCTGGAGAAGACTGGTTGTCTCTCTCTCAGTAGGGACTGGCCTTGTTGGCAAAGAGAAAACTTCACTTCTTGATATATGAAAAATAAAGTTCAATTTCTCCTGCGGGCCTGTGTTCATCAAGGGCAATATTTCCTGTTTTCAAACCCCCATTCTCCAAAATTTCTCATGTCCATGTTCTCAAAGATATTGTCTCTGATTAGATTCCTTAATAATATTCTGACCCTTAAATTCTATTTGTCTAGAGACTGAATTACTTTCTCCATGACATCTCATATTTGAAATTCTATTCACATAGTTAGTGTTATAGTACATACCTTTATTCTAGCACTTAGGAGATGGTGGCAGCAAGTTCCTAAGATTGAGGATACTCTTGGGATACTGACCTACTACATTTTCTATTGCTGATAGACATCATGACAAAAACAATGTGGGGAAGAAGAGTTTATTTGGCTTACATGTTCTGGTCAACTTCTGTCATTTAGGGAAGTTTGGGCAGGAATTCAACCGGGAGCTGAGGCAGAAAACAGACAAATTTGGCTACTGTCTTGCTCAGTTGACTTATAATTTCAGACCAATTTGATGGGGTCAAGTCACCCACAGTGGGTTGGGGTTTCACACATGGATCCAACAAGAAAATGAATCCTGTGACTGGTCACCAACTGCAAAGGCACAAGCCTACTTTCAGATGTTCAGCATATTAACGTTTTTGTTAGTGAGCCATCTTCCTAGGAAATGCATGGATTAGCAATAGATTGTATGGGGTGAGTGAGTCCACATCCAGAAAGACAAATGCTGGAAGTTCTTTACATAGACTGTTCTTAGCTTCCATTCTTCAGATGCAAGTATAAAACATGGAGGAAGACACGGGAGAAGCTACCTAGGGTGGCTGGATAATTTGATGCATATGTGTAAGTGAGAATTAGTGGTGGGGATATTTAGTTGGAGCTGAAAGAAACTATATATGTATTTGTAGGGCTTTGGATGTGTGGGAGGACATATGTGGTAGTTGTTAACACAGCCATGTTTATGTTAGTACATGTTTATGTCGCTGTGGCTACAGGAGAGGAAACAGAGGAAGACTAGCATCTTGATACCTTGGTGGGACTTTGCTTAGAGTGGAGGATACAAATAGAAATTCACATCAAGCTGTGAGCTGAGGTAGGAGTTGTGGGTGAGTTTGAACCCCATAGAACATAGAAGTAGCCACATTTTGGGCAGTTTTATGTGCAGGGAGTAATTGATTTGATGATTCAGACACATACACATACAGATATTTGTGATGCTTTGCCTATAAATCCTAGACATGTGTGGCATGTGTGTTTGTGTATGTGTGTATTAAGCATTTTGTTACTGGGTTTGGGTTACTGAGCACTACTGATCAAGTACTCTTGTTGGTACATTGACGCCTACATAATGAAAGGAAGAACCTATCATGACCTGAGATCTTATCCAGTGTCTATGATATGTCTGATATAGGGGAAGCCAGCAGAACTGGAAACATAGGCCTGAGTGTGGTCCTTTAGCTGTAAAGAAGGTGATACCTATTATACCCTGACACATATCCATCTGTGTGGATGTATGCGTGCTTTTGTCTGCATGTGTGTGTGAGTGTCTGTGTTTATATGAATGTATAATTTAGTATGCTGCTGTATGGGAGGACTATCTTGCAGAATCTGAGACCTTATCATATGTGCATGCTCTCTCTCTCTCTCTCTCTCTCTCTCTGTGTGTGTGTGTGTGTGTGTGTGTGTGTGTGTGTATGTGGACTGTACTGTAGCTAACCTTCAGCTATCTGGACCTGAACACATCTCCATATGATAAGCTCTATTTATAGGCAAAGTGATGCACAGAGGCACCTGTCACCTGGCTGTAGGGGAGGTGGAGATTTACCTGTAAGACAATAGATAGCAGAACCTAACATGTGCCTTGTATGAATATGGGGATAGATAGAGAGCAAGGTAGAACACCTAGTTGTGATCATGTGTGACTTTGGATGTAGGGAAGGATCATGTCCTAGGACCACATTGGGAGACTTCTATGAATATGTTCAACTTCCACTATAGGAAAAGGGTACCTAACAGGATCAGAGAACTGAAGTGTGTAAGACACTTGTATGTAAGGCAGGCAGGGTTATGTGTGTGATTTGTGTTTATGAAAAGTGGTACCTCACAGGAGGAGATAATGTGATCTGTGTGGATGTGTATGTCTGTATGTGTTTCTGTGTGTGTGTGTGTGTGTGTGTGTGTGTGTGTGTGTTGTGTCTGGAGAGAGAGAGAGAGAGAGAGAGAGAGAGAGAGAGAGAGAGAGAGAGAGAGAGAGAGAGAGAGAGATTGAGTTTTGAGTTCCTATATGTGGGGCTTTGGATGTATGGCAGGGAGAAACAAAGAGGCCATGGCATCTAGCCCTGTGTTTATTCTCACAGCTTTATGCCCTCAGTTTGGTTGTATTTATGAGGGTACTTATTAGAAACTGATATTCAGGCATAGCTTATTTCAGTGTGGGGCAGGAAATACTTAGAAGGAATATCCACTTACCAATTTATGTAAGATTTATGTGTATGCATCAT